>NC_030435.2:12547726-12847726 GCF_001660625.3 Ictalurus punctatus
GAGACTAAGGGAAGAACATAATCAGTACGTAACCCAATCTGTTTGTGATTAATTAATCAATTTTAATCTCAGGGAGCTAAAATCTGGATGTTTACCAGAAATCCAATCATTCAAATTCTGTTAATTTTGGCATATACTACATTTTAAATAAATTGAACATTCTGATTCTCACCATCCAACCCAAAATGTTCATGGTCCATGTTGCAGCTTTCATTGTAGCCTGGCCACTTTTTCCATACTGTTCCAATGTGTTCACCGATCATGGAGACAACCTAAGGTTTTCATGAAAAATCAGCAGCAAAATCTTTAGTATTACTGCATTGGTAATATCTTAACTAAAACAGAACGATAGTACATAAAGGCAATCCAACTAAAGAGCCTATAGATCACAAAGGAAAGCTGGCTGCTTTTGGAAAAGATCATTAAAGGTTAATCTACTTGGAACCTTTTGTAAAGTGAAAAACTACATTTAACTCCCACTCAGGGACAATCAAAGCATCCTTAAGGGTTCTAGAGGGGTTAATTTGTTTGTTTGTAACCTTTATTTAACCAGGTTAAAAACTCATTGAGATAAAATGTCTTTTACAAGAGTCACCTGGCCAAGATCTACAGGAGCATATTCATGGAAAGGGGTCTTAAATTCTGATCTAAAACTCTAGGATCAACAGACTGATGGTGTTAATCTAATTTGTCATGAGACAAGGCCAAGGCCTTATTCATCAAAGATGTGCATGATCAAATCTGATCATAAAATGTTTATGCAACTTGCACCAACAGTTTCCTTATTCCTTATTTCATTTTTGCCATATCTCTCTCTTCAATTTACATTTGAGCATACAATAAACAACCCGAAAAATGCTTGACTTGTGATTAATCAAAAGTAATATCAAGAAATACATCTATTATACTAATTAAAATTGTAGAAATATTAACCACAATAATCATATTATTTGAATAAAATACAGGAATTGAGATTTACTGTAATTTTCTAGAGTCCCCCTGAAAGTATAGGAACAGTAAGGCCAATTCTATTTTTTAAATTTTTTTGTTATACACTGAAGACATTGGGTTTGAGATCAAAAGATGAATGAGACAATAGAATTTCAGCTTTCATTTCATGATATTTACATCTAGATGTATTAACTTAAAAATGGCACCTTTTGTTTGAACCAACCCATTTTCAAATATTCAAAAATATAGGAACATATGAGTGACAACTGTTTCTTATTGCCATTGTGTGCCCTGTTAAAACAGTGTATAGCTCTGAATGCCTCCTGTCATTTTATGTTTTATTGCTTGTAAGGTGTCCTTGAATGCCATGAAAGGCACCTATAAATAAATTTTTTATTATTATTATGTGTGTGAATGGCAAAAGTGAACATTAGCTTTCAGTATCTGATGTGACCCCCTTGTTCTCCAATAACTGCAACTAAATGTTTCTGGTAACTGTTGATCAGTACTGCGCATCGGCTTGGAGGAATTTTAGCTCATTCCTCAGTACAGATCAGCTTCAACTCTGGGATGTTGGTGGGTTTCCTCACATGAACTGATTCCTTCAGATCCTTTCACAACATTTCTATTGAATTAAGGTCAGGACAAGACATTGACCTGGCCATTCCAAAACATTAAATTTATTCTTTAACCATTCTTTAGTATAATGACTTGAGGTAGCTCAGTGGTTAAGATGTTGGATTACTGATCAGAAGGTCATGATTTCAAATCTCAGCACTGCTGAGCTGTCACTGCTGGGCCCTTGAGCAAGGCCCTTAACCGTAAACTGCTCAGTTGTATAAATGAGATAAATGTAAGTCACTCTGGACAAGGGTATCTGCCAAATGCCATAAATGTAAATGTAATGTCCTTAGGGTTGTTGTCTTGCTGCATGACCACTTTCTCTTGAGAATCAATTCATAGATAGAGGTCCTGACATTTTCCTTTAGAATTCCTTGGTATAATTCAGAATTCATTGTTCCAGCAATAATGGAAAGCCGTACATATGAATCTTACATACAATACATGCAATCTTATGAAAGTGTATATAAAAACAGCACACTTCCATATTTGGTTATGAAATATGCACCCAAAATATGCCTAATTTCAGCTTGTTTCCACAGCAGAAACTGATTTATCAATTGCACTTGATTTGATTTGCTTCCTTGTTTTGATGTCATATGACTGTTTTATGAATTATTATACTTAGATTCATTCACCTTTCCATGTGCTTAAAATTGTTTATTATTTCCAGCAATAAGATCTTCACCAAAAAGACTAAGAGAGAGAGATAAGCCACATAAAGTTTGATTTAACCTCGTATGAGGTATCTGACCTTAAACTCCTGGTCGGAGATGCAACGGATTGGACAGTAGGAGCCTTGAATCCTTGAATGCAGCACGGGGAGAACAAGCAAACTCCGCACACACAGAGCCGTGGGAATCAAACCCCCGACCCTGGCCTGTTATATACAGTAGATATAAAATTCTTAGGTTTTTGTGACACAAAAATTAAGTCAAGATAAATCTTTTTTCCTACTTTAATGTGATATAGCAATCAACAAAATTCAAGTGATAAACATATAGAAACATAATGACAATAACCTGGCTACATAAGTTTTATGATAGGGCATCTGATCATGCTAAGAATTAACTACGTGATTCACACTCATGTTCAAAAGTAATTATCATACATCTGTAATCAGTGAAGCAATCCTGATTAACCCCAAATAAAGAACAGTTGTTTCTGCAGTATATCTTGGTTTCATCCAACTGCTGAAGCCATAGTCTGCAAAAAGAGCTTACAAAGTATGTACAGGATCTCATTGTTGAAAGGTATTGATTAGGAGAGGAGAACAGAAGAATTTCCAATGGAATGCCATGGAACATTGTGAAGGTCACAACAAGTGGAGAAAATGGGGCACCAGAGTGGCAGAACAGGATGTCCCTCCAAATTATACAAAATGACAAGTTGAAAGCTTATCAGGGAGCTTGCCAAGAGACCTACAGAAGCAAAAGGAGCTGCAGAAATATCAGTCAAGTAATGGTCGCTCTCTGCATGAGATGGCAATCTCTCATATTCTTTACATGTCTGGGCTATGGAGTAGGGTTGCTACATGGAAGCCCTTTCTCATGAAAAAACAAACATCCAAGCCCACCTAAATTTTGCCAGTACCATGTGGCACAATGTGTTATGGTCTAACAAGACCAAGGTAGAACTTTTCAGGCTTAATTGTAAAAGATATGTTTGGCACAAAAACAAGACCGCTTATCGGAGAGAACACCGTAATGATGGTAAAACATAATGAAATGGGGCCGCTCTTTTCACCTGGAACTGGGGCTCTAGTCAAGATAGAGGCAATCCTGGATAGCTCAAAATACCTATCTGTTTTAGCACATTGTAGGTCTGTTAGATAGCTGAAGAAATTTCACGTTCTAGCATGGTAATAACCCAAAGCACAAATGCAAGTCAACAACGGCTTCAGAAGAAAAAGAAGATCAATGTTTTGAAATGTCCCAGTCAGAGCCCAGATCTAAATACTATAAAAACCTAAGGAATGACTTAAAGCGGGCTATGCACAGGAGATCCACTCACAATTTGATAGATCTGGAACATTTATGCAAGGAAGAGGAGAATAAACTTGCAAAATCAGGATGTGCTAATTTGGTAGACCTCAAAAGACTAAGTGCTGTATTACAAGCAAAAGATGGTTTAACAAAGTAATTACCATGTAACATCAGAGAAGGAACTCTGGACTACAGTTTCCAACAGCCACTGCACCACACCACCATGTCACATGACCACCTGCACCTGAACTTCATTCATGTTAATGAGCACTTACGTTGTCTTACGTTTGTCTTATTTTGCCGTTGCTATGTTGTCTTGTTTCTCTGCCTGAATTCCATAGTTTATATGTTTAATCATTTGTGTTAGTACTTTTGTTTTATTTCATGTAAATCTGCACTTGTATCCTACTCGCATTCAGTGTCGTGACAGTAATAGTTACTTATGCACTTTTTTTTTCCATTTACCCCACTAAAACGTGCAAAACTATCATTTTGTGTGTGTAGCAAGGGATATTCATCTTTTGATCTCAAACCAAAGTGTCTTATCAGTCCAGTATTTCAGAAACTGCTCTTCTCCTGGGTCTGCAGGCTGAAACACCTTGTTAATGAGATCAGTGGAGAATGACCACACTGGTATGAGTTGACAGGAAGGAACTCAAATAAGCACTCTTTACAGCCGTGTTGAGCAGAGAAGAGTACCTGAACGGATATATTTTATTTGCATTCAACCTGAATCCTGACGACGATTGTGGGCAACATTTGTCATTAATAATGTCGGGAAGTATGCGTTTGGAACTCAGATTTGGACAACTGCTTCTAAGAACAGTGAATCTAATTGTGTACGCCAGTTTCGACAGTGTTCTAGAAATAAACAATCGAATAAACGTGCTTATTGATTACCAGAGAACTAATGGAGGTTATGAGAAGTTGTCCTGAAATAGATCAAATATTTCACGTGTGATGGCCTGTGACAAGCTACCTGTGACTACACTGAGAGTTTCCTGCTTTGTTCATTGTAAATACACATCAAAGACACATGCTGGGTGAGCACTGGCTAGCTTTATGCCTTAATGCAGAAACCACTTGAGAGTTTTTTGACTTGTACAGAAATCCACCAGATTTTGAACTCTTTCCTTGCTCAAAATAAATGTTGCAAAATAAAATATAACAAGTTCAAAACTTTACTTCAGTTTGCTACGGGCAACACTATGTTTTTTTTTTTTTTTTCCTATGTCACAAAGCTAAAGGTTATTCATTTAACCCTATTATGTCTATGTATAGCAAAGATTTAAATAGAAATCAAAATGCTGTTGTGTCTTTTGTTTAAAAAATGTACCCTAGAGTAAATAAAAAGCAGTCATTTACTTGTGTGCAATGTGTTAACGCTCTAGATATGTTTCATTTGCATGTGTAGTGGAATATTAAATTACAACGCTTCACAAGAAAATTGTTGATTATTGAAATAAATGGTAACAATATACAACATTATTTGTTCCTCGTCATATCAAAAATCAAACCAGGCAGAATGGTTAAGAGTGGGAGACTTAAAAACTGGCTCAGAGGTAAAAGTATCATAGTCTTTGCTTGTAGGGGGAAATAAGTTGAGGGGTATCTTTAGATATTTGTGTCAGATATTGTGCATCAAACACCCCTATTAGTTATTGCTGAAAAGGGTAAATTTAGGTTGGGTACTGTCTATAAAGAACTTTTTCCATCCTAAAGGCCTCGGATTGTCGATACTTTATAAGGGGCCGTGAGATTCTTAAGGAAATCCACTGTGAGGGAAATTACTCATTTTTTACTTTAATAATTTTGTTCTTGTTCTGTTTCATTCTCATTTGAAGATAATGCCTAAGAAGGCCATGTCATGTGACTGAGATCAGTACAGAATGTTTATCTGCTTACAAACATGTTCTTCTGTTCAAGGCTCGTCTAAACATCTTCCAAGTTCCTAAAACAAAGCCTCAAACTGCTTCTTATCGGTACACAGAATTATGTCATGCGCTGAGTTACATACATATAGTAGTGGTTTAGTGCAACGGTGGAAGAGCGCTCTCATTATTCTATCCTGCTTTATTCTATCCTGTATTAACCATCTTTCTGTAATAAACCTTTTTACCTTCAGAGGACGAGTCTGTGAGTGTTGTCTAATTTCCACGACAATTTGGCGTCTCCTGGCTGGGCTGTGCGAGTCTTTCATCTTTTCTGGACAACAAGCAAACTGGAGGACGCCCGTGGAAAAGTTTTACTCTGAGGTCCATGTTGATACAGGCGGTTTGCCCTTTGTTGTGCAGAGCGAAAGACTGATGCAGCTTTACCGCTGACTGGTAGGAAACATACCTTGCCTTAAGGTAAATTAGAATTTTATAAAGTCATTGTGTATTGCTGTCTGTATGGAAGGGAGTCAATGATATAAGAAATGCGTGTATTACATTGAGCGATTTCTTATAAGAAGTTAGAGATATTGGTGTTTCGTAGATCACGGCTTCAAAACTAAGATATATACCGACGGGTATGGGTGTGTGTGTGTATGTATGTATATATATATATATATATATATATATATATATATATATATATATATATATATATATATATATATATATATAGAGAGAGAGAGAGAGAGAGAGAGAGAGAGAGAGAGAGAGAGAGGTAATAATGGTAAAAATATTTGCTAACGGAAAGAGTCCGTTTCGAGGAATACATAAGTAAAGAGAGTACTTATTAAGAAGTGCAAGAGGTGCAGTATTTTTACGGCGGATTATCATCAAGTGGCATGCCCCATTGACTCATTCCATCATGTCAGCAGTACATGATATATTTGGCAAAATTAACGCACAAGTAAATTTTACTGAGAAAAAAAAAAAAAAAAAAAAAGGGAAGAGAAAACTAAGTCCTACCAAATTGCTGTATGTGGACTCACCCTCACAGGTAAACTATTTTACATTCTTAAGGTTTGCTTTATTGAACCTATAAGTTATGTGATTAATTGAATGTCTAGAGATTTCGCACACATTTTGAACCTTTTCTGTCTGTGCACGAGAATGCATATTCATTTGATTTTCATAGCATGTTAAATTGATTAAACTTTGAAAGTTATAGAAGGTGTAAAAAGAAAAAAAATATATATAAAAGAAAAATATGGGAAAACATGTACCAAACCACATACATGCTATGGTATGTAGAGGTGCACATATGTTGGTTCTAATATCACATTTATGCGTGTGAATTATGGGGAAGGATATTTGAATCAATATGATATATGGGTTAAAGAATGTGCTTTTCCTGAAAAAGGTAGTTTTAGCCTCAGACAGTTAGAACAACTGAAGTACAGTTTTTGGCTGACTGCAAGGCATTTGCTGAATGGCAGGGCGAGGCACATAAAAGAGAGAAAAAATGTCACGCAGGGCCCTCACCTGTTTCTCAGTCTGCTAAATTGCAGAAAGCCGATCCTGACCTGGACTCCGCCCCACCACAACGCCCACAGCCAGTAAGGAGGGAGGAACCTGCAGTTTCAGAGGCATCTCCTCACGATAAAGCGGCCCAGCCACTGAGCCACCAACCCCCACTGAACTATGCACCAGCCATCCTAATTTCACTGGTGGCGTTATACACGAGATCCCAAGTGAAGGGACCAACAACGTTGCTGCCTGAGGGCTTCAGATGAACAAAATCAGAAAGATAAGGGACAGTGCATGCCTTGGTAAATGCCCCAATGCTAGAAGTGGCCAGAGAAGGAGGCCCTATGCTAGTTCACAGACCATGGACATTGGAAGACATCAGGAGCAGCATGACGCATCTGCCGGCTCTGCGCAAAGTAGGAGGACAAAAGTTTGGGGATGAACTTCAGATATTCTGCAGAGAATTCAGACCCACCACTCATGAACTACGATGACTGCTCATGGCAAAACTTGGGAATGACTGGGTCAAGGTTTCATGTGAATTCCCAGAGAACGATGTCCGCCTGATCAACCCACAGCGGGATGGTCAACACAAGGTACAGAGCACAAATCACTGCACTCCAGCACCTTTCCTGTGCGAATGGATGACAAAAAAAACAATGTGCAAGCAGCAAGATTCAGAGACGTAATACAGTACCTGTCCAGGCTCACTGAGTACGATAATGCAAACTCAGGCTTGGAGAAACCCAATGCTCTGGCAGATGTGCAGGCGGCCATCACAGCATGGGAGGCACATCTCAGAAACAGCTTTATGAATGACATTAAACCAGAAATTGCCGCTACAATCAAACAACAAATGTATCACCTGGAACATCGGAAACCTCACAAGTGGAGAGGTATGCAATCCACGCGGAGAAGCTCCTACGAGAGGCAAAGGAAAGAAAGATGGAGAGGAGAGGAAGACCAAAAGCACGCAGATGAGGAAGACCTGGACTTCAGGGCTATGGACCTGGATTAAACTGTTACAACTGCAGAAAGGTTGGGCATTTTGCAAGAGACTGTCCAGAGCATAAGCGAACTAACGGGGTGGAGCTAAGGGAAGGGTGAGGTACCTGGGAACAGAAGAGGTGACATCAGACACCCAAACTATCAGTTAGCTCACAAAGAACAGGAATATATGCACACACCCACATCCAACATTAGTCAGACTGACAATTCACAAATGTCTGAACCAGTCATGACCCTTAACCTTTTAAAATACAGCGCCTCCCTTTTTACACAGTTACTATGTATAGCTTTTGTAGTTAATGGGCAAAGTGTCACATTTTTGATTCAAGAGCAATGTATTCAGTAATAAAACACTGAGAATTAAAAGAATCCCCAAAAAATGAGTTCATGGTCACTGCGCTCCATGGGCGGGACATTCAGTATCAGAACATTTCTCTGAACCGTTAGTTTGTGAATGTGAAAATGGGAAAAGGGTTACCCACCAATTCCTAATTTCATCTTCATGTCCAGGCAATCTACTGGGCAGGGACTTAATGTGTGTTTTACACTTAAATTTGATGTCCTTACCTCAGGGAGTAACAATAACTGATGACTCATATTTGGGGACTCCGTTTGTTAAAAGAAACAGAGCTCTGTGTTTATCAATGGTCCGTGCATAACAAACCCGTGTTCGTTTGTTGACGTTGGCACATGATAAGATGAAGCACAACAATGTTGACTTTATGCTGTCCTCTGCCCTTCATTGCACAGCGCAAGTGCATGAAGGAAGAGACCTTAATTTTGAGAAAGAATGGTTTATGGATATCCCAGAAAGTGAAGAGCTGTACCTATATTGGTGTGACAAATTTTGTGCATGTTCAGTCAAATTGAATGACACACAGTTGCATTTATTTTTCATCCCAGACTCAGTGCCCCACATCTCATTAGCCAAAATAAAGAACAAACAGTAGAAAGATGTGATACTATGGGTCAGATTATGTGAGAGTGGGAAAATTACAGATTGGGAACAGAAACCCACCTCCATCCTGTGGTACAGCCTGAAAAAAATCTTTCTGGAAATGTGCAAGGTAATTGTTATTTGTCATGACAAGGGAACGCTTCTGAACATTGGGACAAGCCCCACACCCCTAGAGATACACCCACAATTGAAGAAGGTGCCTCTCAGGCTGTGGGCCCAAGGGAAACATGACATAGGCCTGATTAGAAGTGCACTTCCAGTCGTGATCACGCCCAAATCTGACTTTAGTCCCAGACAATCTCAATATCCTCTTAAATCAGAAGCTATTGAGGGTATTGGACCAGATTTCAATTAATTATTGAAGGCATGGGTCATTGTCCCCTGTCCAGATTCACCAGCACGCACTCCAATATTTCCAGTGAGAGAAGAAAAAAGAAAAAAGAAAAAAAAAAAAAGAGAGAGAGAAAAAAACCACAAAAAAAAAACAAAACAAAAAAAAACCCTACAACCTGATGAATGGTGATTTGTACAAGATTTGCAAGCGGTTAATGCAGCAGTCAAACAGAACTCCAGACGTGCCAAATTCTTACACTATATTAAGCCAGGTTCCAGAAAATAGCGAATGGTTTTCAGTCGTAGATTTATCTAATGCGTTTTTGCAGTATATCTCTTGATAAAGACGATCAGTTTTGGTTTGCGTTCATATTTGACGGATGACCTTACACTTTCACTCGCTTGTGTTAAGGGTATTGAGAGTCACTAATGATATACAACCAAATCTTAAAGGACAGTTTAGCACCTCTACCACTTTCTCCAGGGCACAGTGTGAAACTGACACCATTAAATTGTTACAGCATCTTGCCAAAGGGAGACACAGAGCCAGTTTCTCCAAATTACAGTAAGTGCAACAAGAAGTGAGATTTCTTAGGTCATGACATTTTTGCAAAGAAACTCAGCAGAAAGAGTATCTGCAATCCAGAAGATTCCCAAACCTCTGACAGAGAAACAAGTTCTCTCTATCTTAGGTATGTGTTGGTATCAAAGATCTTTCATTCTAAACTATACTATTCTAGAAGCACAACTCAGAGAGATGGCATATGCAGCAGGTTGGACAGCTCATTCTCAGGTAAGTTAGATCCATTCGCTGCAGAGTTTCCCGTGTGTATGTGCAGTAGCAGCAGCTGAGAAAGCTATGGTGGCATCCAGAGACCTGGTAGGTTACTCAGAATTGATCCTCTTGGTTCCACATGAGGTGGTACTCCTACTTGAACAGAAAACCTCACACCTTTCCACCCAATGGTGGCTGCATCATAACACTATACTACTAGACATGCCGAATGTCACTATAAAACGATGTACAGTCCTTAACCCTGCTACTCTTCTTCCAACAGAGGGAGATGGGGAACCACATGATTGTGTTGTACTGACTAATGAACTCTGCTCTCCTGAGTCGACCTGAAAGATGTTCTATTGGAAAACTCAGATTTGATCCTCTTTGTGGATGGGTCAGCGTCACGTGACCCAGAGACAGGTAGAAATCGAGTGGGCTATGCAATAGTGACCGCACACGAGACGGTCTGTCAGGAAATCTCCCCTCAAACCTTTCAGAACAAGCAGCTGAACTGTATGCCCTCATAGAGGCATGAAGACATGCTGAGGGACAGTCGGTAAATATCTACACAGACAGTAGATATGCCTTTGAGGTAGTACATGATTTGGGGACAATTTGGAAACACAGGAACTTCCTGACGAGTTCAGGAACACACACAGCCCACCACAAACTAGTCTTCGAGCTGCTGAACGCAGTCCTACTCCCCAAAACTATTGCAGTATGCAAATGTGATGCACACACTAACAAATTAGACCCTGTTTTCCTAGGAAACGCTCAAGCGGACAGTGCAGCAAAGCAAGCAGCTGCATCTATGGTCCCAAAACTCAAAAGAAAATAATCACACCTTCTTTACAGCTTTCAGACCTCCAAGCATGAGCTATGGAGGAGGAAAAGGCTGTGTGGCGCAAAGCAGGCTGCACGGTTATTGACGGAGTTTGGCGGTGCCCCCAGGACTGTCCTTGTCTTCAAAGTTGACGCATGCGTCAAAAAAGGGGGGAATGGATAGCTGTGATAAGGCATTGGTTTCTCTAATTACTCTAAAAAAAATAATAATAATTTTGTTTACACTGTTTGCGCAACTCATAACGTGGGTTGAGGTTTGAAGGCAGAGAAGGCCATGTCCCTACATCCAAACAGGACTCAGACACGGTAGTGATAATGATAATCTCCAGTGATAATGGCACACCTTTTGTGAGCCATGCCCTTAAGTAGGTGGGTGAATATTTGGGTATTGACTTAAAGCAGCACTGTGCATATCATCCAGCTAGTGGTGGCGTGGTAGAGAGAGAAAATGGGACACTAAAAAAAAACAGACTTAGCCCCTTTGGGATACTGTTTGGGAGACCTCCACACACAGGAATTTGACCTGTGACAGCTCCTCTTCCCGACGCTGCAGCATGTGATGTAATGTTAAATTACTGTGCAACCCTGTCCTCTGCTCTGCACTCTATCCTCAAGCAGGTAAAGGCAGCACTTCCAGCTCCAGCCACGGGTCCACTGCATGATCTGAAACCCGGAGAGTGGATCGTGATCAAGGACTTCCGCAGGACCAGGTGGGATAAGCCACGGTGATCTGGGCCATTCTAGATCCTTTTCGTCACTCACTCCATGGTAAAGGCCAGCCAGAGAGCAATGTGGATGCATGCGAGCTACTGCAGGAGTGTGCCAGAGCTGAGCACTGAGCTGGAGAAGATAGACAGCAATAGGAGAACTAGACCGTAATTGTCTATCAAGAGACCTCTAGGAGGACCGACGCTCACGAGCGACATTCTGCATATACACACATGACACACTGGACTCAAACACACATCAACACACCAATCCCACGTGACTCCATGAAAGACGGTCTTAAGTGGTATCTAGTAGCCTGCGAAATCACGGACATGTAGTTTTTGGAGAAAATGTTGAAGACTGAAACAGTACTCTTAGGAGGACTGAACTTCATTAATGCGCACTATATTGCCACGTGACCAGGACAGAGGTTAGACGACGTGACTTTGCTACCGCACCTCTTACGCCCCAAAGCTCCCTGACCACAGACTACTGTTGAAGACTAGACACAAATCATTAAATGTTGACCTGCACATCCACTCATAGATACAAACCTTTTTCCTAATCGTGCACCCTTCTCCTGGTATAGGTGGTGTCTGTTAGTAAGCCCGGTCACAGAAATAAACCCACAAATCACTGGGACCACTCCCGACAATTCTGGGGTCCGGGGGTAGACCCTTAAGCTGGAAAGATAAACCAAAGCGTGATATTGAAGTTCATTGGGTGTAAGACTTAATGATCAATCACGCCAATCACATCATTGCAGCAGAAAGAGTGCATGACGCACACACTTATAATTTAATTTATTTATTCATTTTCATATGATTTACATGTGATTCATTTACTGATTGGCTTCTCTTTAAATCCAGTTTTAGACTGTGATATTACAAATGTCTTTCCAGATTATTACTTGCCACACTGTATGAGAACCCCAGTGCCTGAATTCTATAATATATTTTGTTCATTATGTTAGGTTTAAATCCTCTAAAAACAGATTCGCAATTGACTACCATTACTCCGTTCCAGTTCACATCCTTCAAAGCATTGGCATGTTTTGTTTACTCACAATCCCCCAAACACACACCCAAAGTCTCCATAAAAAATATGAGACAGCAGTGTTTCCCAAAAGTTGTCCACAATGTGAAAACAACTCGGAGAGTAAGCTGAACTAACCAAAAAAATTACCAAGACAAAAAGTTCCAGTAAGAGAAAAAGCCCCTACTGACTTCAAGTCTGATAAACAGTCTGCGCACAATAACAAATATAACGTCCTTAACTTTTAAAGACTTGTAACAAATAATATAACAGTGTAGCACATAAAGCCGAGGAAAAAACACTAATACAATAAAATAAACAGAAACTCTAACCCAGTCAGAGCCTCAAAACAGAGAGCCACATTAATACCGAAGTAGATTTAAGAGGAGCGAGTCCACAAAATCTAGGCAAAGTAAAGCAGCGACAATATCTTCAATAAAAATCCAAATACTGTAGAGCTGGAAGGCCGAGTGCAAAAAATAAAAGAGCGAAAAAGCCGCCGCTGTGTAGGTGATGCAGTTCACCCCGATATCAAGAGTTTAACATAGTCTCCTGCTTCCTCCGCTGAAATAAAGTCCTTCTGAACACCGTTATATGTAATGCGAAGCTTAACTGGGTGAAGTATTCCATAGCGAGCGCCCTCAATACCACGAAGTTGACGCCGAATCTCGTTAAATGTGGCTCGGGTCCGGGCTATCTTGCCTGTGTAGTCAGGGAAAACAGAGATGGTTAAATCCCTCACTTTAATCGTTGGAGCTCTCTCGCACGGCGTAAAATGTCACAGTCACTGTGATAGTGGAATCTGCACACAATACCTCATGGCCATTCATCAGGCTTGGGCTTCGGTTGAAGGGTCCGGTGGGACCGGTCCAAAACCGGCTCCTTCTCCAGACCAAACACCTCTTAACAAGACCGCTACAGCAGCAGTTGTACATGCGTCATGGACAGGGTAAGTTGAGCGGTTTCCTGCTCTTAGTTTAACCAAGTTTAAAAACTTTTGCCGGGCTGACACGTAGAGTTTCACCTTCTCATAATCATTCAGATCAATCCTTGACAAAATCCCCCGTACTGCCTCATCCAAGTTGTTTTCGACATCTTTCTAAAATTTCCTTCTCTTTGGTGATAATATTTAAGTTTGTCGCACTGATGTTGAGGTACTAAATACATTTTCTCTGTGGTCTCCATGTTAATCGTCACAGGATGCAGTTAAGCTGCTTATAAAAGGAATGGCTACACTGAGCAAAGGTAGAAGAAATCCTCTGGATTGATTAATAAATTTCCTTTTTCTTTCTACGGACGCTCTTTTACCCGCATATAATTTGATCCATTTTTTCAAGTTTTTTTTTTTTTTTTTTTTTTAAACCCGGTACAGTTTTTTTTTTGTCAGCGGTATTTTCCCCTCAGAGCACGTTTAAAGCTAGTTCACATAAGCTCAAAATGAGATCTGTGGGCGCATCATGTAATATATACTTTTTCCTTCGGGGTGGAGACCGGTATAATGAACTCAGCAACAGGAGGTTTTTTTTTTTTTTTTTAAAAACAAACAAAAAAAAAAACCCACATACACACACACAGTTTGTCGATTCTTTAAAGTTTTTTCTTCTTCGGAAGATACACAACCAGATTTTCTCCTGGAAACAACCTTGACTGCAGACAAAGATCTTCTCTTGTTTGTGCTTTCAGGTCAACAATCAGTATCTAAGGTCTAGAGATGGCATTGAGAAAGCATTCTAAATAATTCTTGCTGTTACCTGGATACATTTGACAAGCAAATATGCTGATTTGTAATTTGTCTCTAGGGTTTTTAAATAGAACAATTTAGTTGGTGTTCAGATTGTTCTGCTAGTCTTGCTTTGAAAAAACAAGTTTTGAACTAGATAGATGATGCTCAGATTTCTATCCTGGGTGTATTTTGTAAAAGCCTTTTCTACTTCATCGCTTTTATTGTCAGATTCCATAAAGTCCTCAATTAACAATAAGTGTTTTATTTGGAGGAAATTGTTTGTCATCACGCAAAGAATCAGGGATTCCTTGAATAAATTTTACATTTATTCTGGTCATCAATTCATCGTACACAAGTTGCCAACACACAACACCAGACGATGTTTCCGGGAACTACCGACATTGTCTCTTTACAGTTTAACAACATTGATAAAACACGATTTTCCACAATTACTTGTCCAGATATGATACATGAAAAGGGCAGTTGCATCCTAGCATCAAAAGTAGACACGTTCATATTTTCTATTACAAAACACATCAACAGAAACAAAAAGAAGCTATATACATATGTACATGAATAGTCTTATTCATATATTTGTAAGGGAGAGTTATGAAATCAGGTATTAAAACACACTTATCACACACAACCCTGAACCTTTTTAACTGTGATTGGTTTCGCAAATGAAAACCCTTTGGTTATGCGAGGTTATGAGTTGACCGGTTTGATCCGGATTTTTCCACTCGCTCGTCCACCAGGTCCGTCACGATTCAAGGCTGAGGCGGAAGCAATCGCAGATACACAACGTTTTAAACAAACAACAAAACAAAGACACCTTGGCAAAATACTGTGGCAAGAAACAAAACATGGTAACAAGATCAATAAACATGGAACACAGTAGTCTAAGACATAAGACAGAAGCAGTGCAAACGATGGCTCCCTCATTCATTATTTATATATATATATATATATATATATATATATATATATATATATATATATATATATATATATATATAATTGATTATTATCAGTAGTAAACTTTAATACCGGTTCTGGTGCATTCCCGCACACGCACGCACAAGTCTGATGAAATAATGAATTTCCATACACATCTAACCAAACATATGACACACAAACATTCTTTCACATAGATCAATACATTCATGTGTATTCCACATGCATATTCTAACAAATGTTTAGGCTCAAAAAAAAAAAAAAAAAAAAAAAGAACTTCTAATGAAGTTATAACTTTTAATGAAAAATTTCAACCAACGAACTACATTGGGTTAGAGAAAATTACCTTTTCCTCTACAATCAAATGTATTTTGAATTAACACTTTAATAATTTATATAATAAACAAAAGTTTAAGTTGATAACTCAAAAATTAAGTTGTTCCAGCCAGTTTTTCCACATTATTTAAAAGGAATTTAAGTGTTATGTACTTAAATACCATAATTATGAACACAAGTTTTTAAGTTGACAAACATTTAAAAAAAATTTTACATTGCTCCTATTAAACTTTCTCCAGTAGAATGCAGCCTTTTAAACCAGGAAAAATGACCAAGTTGTATAACAGTAACTAAAATCTGGTGTAATTTACAATTCAAATATCATACCTAACATCTCTGCATGTTTTCTAGACATAAGAGCACGGAATGAAATGATCAATATAGACAAAAAAGAAACACTCTGCACCTACTACTTTTATCCCTCTCATATAACTATCCACAGTCCAAAGGCTGCTAATTTTGGTTAAAGGGCAAACTGACTACAATGGAGCTAGAAGGCTGTGTGAGAATGATGAGATTTTTTTTTAAAAATGTGTCAATACATGAAATTGATTAAACAATGTAGATGACATTTATACAAATAAGCAGAAATTTAATCATGCTTTTCTTTCCTATGGCACAAATGAAAAGCCCTCTCTAGATGAGCAGATTTGTCAAATGAAACGTTATAATTCTTTTCCACTGCTATGGTAAACTAAAGAGTAGATATTCAAACTAAACTGCTAAATATGACTAGCATTAGCTACGTGCAGTAATACAAAAAACATAGGCCATCAACTGTATTAGCAGGTGTAGCCTAACCTATACACAAGTCCACTATTGGTCATATAACAATTGAGAATATGCCCAAATTCATTGCTTTAGTAGAATTTATTTGTAAATGAAGTGATGCTCAAATTGAAATGTCCTCTATAGTATTTGTTCAATCTACAGGTCCTCTAACACAGTCTTAACTGTCTGAATTTGTCCAGACATGTTAAATGGGTAGGGGAGGGGACTTGAAGTTATCAAGCCAATTTCATTAAATTACTACAACTTACATTTTGTTTTAAATAATCAATCAAAAATAACATTGGTTAAAAGGCAAGATAGGATTTAATTATACAGTGGCAAGAAAAAGTATGTGAACCTTTTGGAATTTCATGCTTTTATGTATAAATTTGTCATAAAATGTGATCTGATCTTCATCCAAGTCCAGGGTATTGACAAATATAATGTGTCTAAAATAATTTAAAAAAAAAAAAATTCTGATCCCTCATGTCTTTATTGAGGACAAACCCCCCTCAAAAAAAACAAACAAAAAAAAAACAACCACACACACACACACACACACACACACACACACCATAGTGCTTGTGGAAAAAGTATGTGAACCCTTGAGTTAATGACCTCAAAAAAGCTAATTGGGGTCTTGTTAAGAAAATGAGTTTGGAGGTGTGGACTACAGCTACTTTGATTAAAAACTCCTCAAACTTTTGGAGTTTGCTCTGTACAAGAAGCACACGCTTATGTGAGCCATGCCTCGCCAAAAAGAGCTTTCAGAGGATCTACGTTCAAGAATTGTTGATTTACATAAAGCTGGCAAGGGTTACAAAGTGATTTCAAAAACTTTGTAAATTCTCCAGTCTACAGTTTGGCAAACAATCTACAAATGGAGACACTTTGGGACTGTTGCTACTCTACCAAGAAGTGGATACCCAGTCAAAATGACACCAAGAGCACAACGAAGACTCAATGAGGTAAAGAAACAACCCCAAATGACAGCCGAAGATTTGAAGGCATCATAACAGGCTAACATCTCTGTTCATGAGTGTACAATACGTAAAACATTGAACAAGCAGGGTATCTATGGTAGGACACCACGAAGGAAGCCAGTGCTTACTAAAAAGAACATTGCTGCACGTCTGAAGTTTGCAAAAGAGCACATTGACACGCCACAGCGGTATTGGCAAAATGTTTTGTGGACTGATGAAACTAAGATTGAACTATTTGGAAAAACCACAGCACTACATGTGGCGTAGAAAGGGCACGCCATATCATGAAAACATCATCCCAACCGTAAAGTATGGTGGAGGAAACATCATGATTTGGGCCAGCTTTGCTGCATCAGGGCCTGGCCAGCTTGCAGTCATTGAGGGGAAGATGAATCCCCAAGTATATCAGAAAATTCTTCAGGATAATGTGAGAATGTCTGTACGTCAGCTGAAACTGTGTAGAAGTTGGGTGATGCAACAGGACAATGACCCAAAACATTGGAGCAAGTCCACAAAAAAAAAAAAAAAAAAGGGCTTTAGAAAAACAAAATCCACCTTTGAGTGGCCAAGTCAGAGCCCAGACCTCATCCCAATAGAGATGCTATGGAATGACTTGAAGAAATCCATACACATGAGACATCCAAAGAATATGACAGAGCTAAAGCAGTTCTGCCAGGAAGAATGGGCTAAAATTCCTCCTGAACGATGTGCAGGTCTGATCCACAGTTACAGGAAGCACCTGGTTGAGGCTGTTGCTGCCAAGCTGGGGTCAACCGGTTATTAATTGTAAGGGTTCACTTACTTTTTCCACTGCCATTTTGAATGTTGAATGAGTGTGTTCAATAGAGACATGAGGGATCAGAATTTTTTTGTGTGTTATTATTTTAGACACATTATATATTTGTCAATGCCCTTGACTTAGATGAAGATCAGATCACATTTTATGACAAATTTATTCAGAAAACCATGAAACTCCAAATGGTTCACATACCTTTTCCTGCCACTGTAAATATATACATATTATGCTTAATCATCTCAAAAAAAGGAGAAAATCTAATTAGAGCAACATACTCATGATATTAAAAGCATATCCTATTTAAAAATGTCATTTCAAAATGAGTTGGTAACTTTCAAAAAGATTGTACTATCATTTCTAATATAATGCTTTTAAAATTAAAAGAATATTTTCACTGAAATATTTCAAATATACTCTTTCCATGCCATTGTGCTCTTTGCCTGACAAAGCCATTCACAAAACATATTTGACAGTTGGGGCCTAATTCTAAAATCACCAGATACCAAATGTACAACAGTTTTGTGAATGGCTTTGTCAGGCAATGAGCACGATTGCATGGAAAGAGTATACAAGAGTAATTGGGGTGATCTAATGCTTAGGAGTTCTACATTACTTCGACTTGGGAACATTCCGACATGGCCAGAGTCAGAAATGACTTGTACACTACTGTTGCAGATATTAAGTCAAACCATTTTGTTCAAACTTCAGCATGATCCATAGAGTAGCAGAAACTTATGGGACCTTATGAATACCATGTGAAGGATTAAATTGACTAGTCACTTACAGTTGCAAAGACATGTCCTTGTGTAGGCTTACCTTTGCACCAGCATTGCCCATTGGCCCCTTCTCTCCCATGTCAACGTATAAGAAAAGGCAAAAAGTAATACAAGATGTAGAAGAATATTTATAAAATATGACATAAGGAAAAAACAATATTATTTAACAAGGTCTGCCATCTGTGGAAGAAAATAGCCTTAACATGAGCTTCATTTCTTAATTGAATGTGAACTTAATCATAGATATAATCTAAACAGGGGATGTGCTTTTATTTTCCTTACTGCCTGACCTTTGAAGATGTAACATGTTTGACTTTCTTTTCAACTAGGGGGCCAGTGGAGCGCATGGTGAAAATCCATGTTCCAACATTCATACATTATGTTAGTGCCAGACTCTCCTAGGTTGAAGATACTTCATAAAAATAATAATAAAATGAATTAAAAAAAAACCTGAATATGAAAATGAATCAAGACGGATCCAAATAAACCATAAAGTTCCAATGAAAAGTAAAGCTACATATTCTCTTCCTCTAACTTGTTCAGTACTTGCAATACAGATTAAATGTGTGGGCAGATGATCTAATCTATGGATCTGGTCCAATGTTATTTGGGAACAAAGAGCAAGCTGAATTTTCTCAACATAAATTTTGTGTATAGTTTGTTATCAGATTATCTAGATGTACATCACACATCTGATGAACAAGATTTCCTCTCCCATTGTCACGTACCGTGGGGAATACGGAAGCAGAAGCGGGCAGCAGGAAAAGGCAGTATAATCCAAAGGAGTGATCAAAGTACGTAGTCGGCAAACAAAACAAAACGGGGCAAGGCAGTAATCGAGGTCGGGAACGTAAGCAAAGGTCAAAGTCAATCTATGAATAAACACTGGAGAATAGGCTTGGAAAACGACAGAGAAACTAGTCTGCTGAGTGTATACTTCACAAGTATGTTTGCATTCAAAGTCTCTTAAGACCTGTGGTGAGAGGGCGGAGTGATTGGCTGCAGGTGTGAGTGATCAGAACTCCGGGGAGGGTGAGCGCATGCGTGCGTGGGAAGTGTAGTTCGCAGCGGCCATGTTGGAAATGGGTGTTGCTTCTTCGGAAACCGAGTCCTGGCTGGGCTGAGATATGACACCCATGCTATAATGATGGCTGGAAACTAGTACTTAATGACATATACTGTAGAAAGGTCATATTTTGGAATTTAGTCACCTTATCCTAGTTATCCACGTTATCCTAGACACTAGAATCAGATGAGCTTCGTTCGGTCTTGCTCTGTTATATACGTGTATTGAAAATTTAATTTTAGATATAGTCGCATACCAAATTACATAATGACTGTCGTCAGAAATACTCACAATGCTGTTGTCAAAAAACAGTAAAGCAAATAAAATATACTTTTAGTAAATTAACATTTATCTTTTAGCTCACTACACAGATCTAAGAGACATTTTGCAATGTCCTTTTAAATAGGACATGCTTTTAATATCATGAGTATGTTTCTCCAATGAGATTTTCTCAATTTTGGAGAAGAAGCATAATATATTCATGTATATATTTATAATAAAACCTATCTTGCCTTTTAACGAAGATGTTATTATTTTTGATTGAGTATTTAAAACAAAATGTAAGTTGTAGTAACTTAATGAAATTGACTTGATAACTTCAAGTCACTAATTTCAAGTCCCCTCCCCTACCCATTTAACATGTCTGGACAAATTCAGACAGTTAAGGCTGTGTTAGAGGACCTGTAGACTGAACAAATACTATACATAGGACATTTCAATTTGAGCATCATTTCATTTACAAATAAATTCTTCTAAAGCAATGAATTTGGGCATATTCTCAATTGTTATATGACCAATAGTGGACTCGTGTATAGGTTAGGCTACACCTGCTAATACAGTTGATGGACTATTTTGTACTACTACATGTAGCTAATGCTAGTCAAATTTAGCAGTGTAATTTGAATATCTACTCTTTAGTTTACCATAGCAGTGGATAAGAATGATAAAGTTTCATTTGACAAATCTGCTCATCTAGAGAGGGCTTTTCATTTGTGCCATAGGAAGGAAAAGCATGATTAAATTTCTGCTTATTCGTGTAAACGTCAACTACATTGTATATCTAATTTCAGGTATTGACACATTTAAAAAAAAAAAAATCGTTTGTCATTCACACATATAGCCTTCTAGCTACATTGTAGTCAGTTTGCTCTTTGACCAAACTTAGCAGCCTTTGGACTGTGGATAGTTCTGTGAGAGGGATAAAAGTAGTAGACACCGATTGTTTCTTTTTTTGTCTATATTGATCATTTCATTCAGTGCTTTTATGTCTAGAAAACCTGCAGAGATGTTAGGTATGATATTTGTATTGTAAATTACACCAGATTTTAGTTACTACTGTTATACAACTTAAAGTTAGTCATTTTTCCTGGTTTAAAAGGCTGCATTCTACTGGAGAAAATCTAATTGGAGCAATGTAATTTTTAAAATGTTTGTCAACTTGAAAACTTGTGTTCATAATTATGGTAATTAAGTATATAACACTTAAATTCCTTTTAAATAATGTGAAAAAAATGGTTGGAACAACTTAATTTTTATGAGTAATCAACTTAAAGACTTATGCTTATTATACAAATGATTAAACAAGTGTTAATTGAAAACACATTTGATTGTAGAGGAAAAGGTAATTTCTCTAACTTAATGTAGTTCGTTGGTTGAAATTAATTTCATTAAAAGTTGTCATACCTTCATTAGAAGTTGTCTTTTTTTTAGCGTAAACATTTGTTTTTAGAATGTGCATGTATGTACGTGTGGAATACACATGAATGTATTGATCTATGTGAAAGAACGTGTGTGTGTCATATTTTTGGTTGGATGTGTATGGAAATTCATTATTTATTATTTCATCAGCCTTATGTGTGTGTGTGTGTGTGTGTGTGTGTGTGTGTGTGTGTGTCATATGTTTGGTTGGATGTGTATGGAAATTCATTATTTATTATTTCATCAACCGTATGTATGTGTGTGTATGTGTGTCTGTGTGTGCGAGGGAATGCACCAGAACCGATTTAAAGTTTACTACTGATAATAATCAATTAGCTATGACCTAAATATTTAAAAAGATGTGTGGAAACACAACAGATTACAACAAACCTAACACATGTAACATTATATATCTCTAACTACATCAAGATCAATGATTCATCTATGGGAAAGAACATGTAACATTATCCATCTTTAACTACACCTGTTAAGATAATGATGATTGATGATGACCTTTGACCTAGACCTGTCAAAATAAGGTTACAAAACTGTTACGAAATGAGACTGGAGCGGAAGCAAGAGCAGATCAAAGTCTTTATTACTTGAACACAACGAGATTAAAACGAGTAAACACGGAATGAGATTCGAGGCATGAAACATAAAACAAGAACAGGACACGAGAACACGACCGCTTAGCATCAAGCTAGCTAACACATACTGATACTGATACTTAATTATACTTAATACTGCGCGAGGTGCACAGAAACACAAGGGGTTTAAGTAACTCACGTAATTAAGCTTGAACGCAGACAGCTGGAAACAATAATGGCACACCCTCGAACACCAACCAATAACACAGGGAGGAGACAGAACAGAATCAAAACAAATGCACATGTCCATAGTAAACAAAGTCACCATAGTCCATAATCAGAGAGCGTGTGCTCGCTGAGCGCTCGCGCACTCTGACTCTGGCGCTGCAGTGCCATCTGCAGGGGAGATCATGACAAAAACATACAAACTACTCCTCTCGCTGACGATATCAAAGCAATTTTTCAGTGGTTTAAAGTCACGATACATGAGGATAGGATGATCAATCAGGTACATCTTTGTCTTATTTACAAATGGGTAAAGAGAGCTAAAATTGAAATAAATGATTCTGAGCTACATAATGCAAATGTAACGCATTGCTGTACTGCCATAAAGAGCATCTTGCAGGTTTAAACGCTCAGGAAAGTCGAACTATTTTAGAAAGTTTATCACGCAGTTGTCACTTTTCTTCATTTCATTCCACTCATGTTCCCATATCAGTGTGACTTGCAAATTGCATCTTGCAAATTCTTAATTTTCTTCATTGATTTTTGACGGACAGCTCCAAAGGTAGTGTTGAATGAGCTAAAAGGATGCGGGGTTATTGAGGGAAAACACTTTTCACAGCCGTGATGAAAACAACCAAGAAACTCAAAAGCTTTACATATTTGTGTAATTTCACAGTAACCATCTATAAAATAGTAACAAACCTGGCTTCACTTTCATTCAATGTGTGTCGAATGGGTAGGTTTTGTGTGTTAGAAACATATTCAAGCCATTGTATGGAAGGTGATGAGAAAGATTTCTATCTGCTGATGTAATTATCAAGTGTTGGAATAGCTAAAGTGTCTTTATAAAGGAAATTGGTTCTAAAGATTTTTCTGCACACAGATGCAATTGTTATGCATTTAAAAGGATCAACCTTTGTACTTTTCAGAATTTCATCTCTGGAAGCTAAACAGCCCCTTCTCAAAATGTCTAACGTCATTCACACAGTATTCGGCCATCTCTTTCTTGAAATCAAAGACTTTGTCAGAAACCGTTCTGTACCACTTAAAAAATTCTTCTCTATCCTTAGGCATCATGCCATCTACACCGTAAAACTTAGGGTCAGGTTACGGTCCTACGTAATCTGATGTTCTATGGTGTTCCAAAAACGGGGAAAATAGCTTTTCTTGCTTTCCGAAAACCCCATGACTTTCGGGTTGCTACTCAACTTCATGGGTAAGAATGATGCAGGACTGGCGAAATGCACAATCGATGAAACACAACATTTTGCCGCCTTGTGCTAGGATTTTGCCCATGATTCCTTCTTTCACTAAATGATATAACAAAAACTATGAATCGAACTCTCTAGCATTATGTGCGATAAACATATTGTATCTACATACATATTATATCTATTACAACGAAACTTCTTAAAGAAGGAACTGGCACGGATTCATCCCCTTCACCCACCCACTCGTCTCCATCAAAATTAATACAGCATAAGAAATTAGCTACATGAGTTCCTGTTTCCTGTCTAGTCTCGAAATCATAAAACACATAATTCTGATTGGCACGTTCTTTCCTAGCTGGCTGTACAAAACATCTATGCTCAATATCCGCATCGAGATTTGGCCACAGAGTTTGCATTTGGAATTGACGCACACGTGTTCTTTATGTTTAAATTACATTTACTGCAGTAGAAACCCGTTTCACACATAGAATATTCACCTTCGCACGATCAAAGCTTTGCTTTATGCCTGTCAAAACAGTATTGTGAACTACATAATCTCTGACACTCTGGACCTTCAGTTGCATTCTTAGGGTGTTTGTGACAATCGGGATCATGACAAACATTGCAGATAGAAAAGCATTCATGTTTTCATAAAACGTCAAACCCTGAGTGACAGAAATGACAAACATGACTCGGTCCTAAAAGACCGGTGATACTTTTAACCCCATAATAGTGGTTGTCATGCAAAAACAAGTAAATAGTTTTTTCATGGGGAGTCTTGCTATCAATGGCTCAAGCCTCCATTACTAGCTCTAAAATGATGTTTTGGAATTAGCAACGGAGGCTTGAGATGGGATGCGTAATAAATTAGCTCCACACACGAGCGTTTTAAGGACAAAAACCTGACAAATGTGTTGAAATAAAAAATCTGAACAATATCTTTAGTTGTGGTAACTGTGGTATAAGCGGAATAATTGACTCCAGTCCACTGTATTATTAGAAAATAACGCACACTTGAGCTGGTAATGAGGCCACGACATGACATGCATGTTTTTCTAATAAATTCAACAGCCGATCTTCAGGTATTCCTTATGTAAATATGCTCATGAGCATGAGTAGAATAAAACTTTTTTTTGCAAGAGTTTTTACGGCATTTTCATGGATACCAAATTTCTTGTATAAACACTCGTATGAATGATTTTTGAATGAATCTGTTTGCATCCAGCTAAATAAATGAGGCCCAATAGAGGGTATTCTTTTTATTTGTTTGCGATTTTTAGTTTTTTTAAGTTTTTTTTTTTAGAAAGCTTGCCAGCTTTAATGATTGGGATCCTGCAGGACGAAACAAAAAAGGCACACACACACAAGAATCAGGAATGCACTAAAGACTTTCAGACTTTAAAACCAAACCCAAAATGTTCAGTCATAGGAAACGGCAGACACTGTTTTTTTTTTTCTCTCCATCTTTTCTGGGAAACAAGTTAACAGTGGCATGCATTTATGATTAGCAATATCTGCATTATATGTCAGAACCAGGTAGCCCTGCCAGAACTTAAAAGAAGACCAAGTTAATTAAAATAATACTAATAGGAGATGCACTATTTGTTTTTAACCCGTCCTAAACACTGCCTTACTGAGCTGCAAAATAAAAACATATTTCTACCATATTTTATATAGCTCATGCAGCCCACACCCTGTGAGCTGCATATCTCTGTAGGTATTTCCAAAAATAATCAGTTAATTAATTTAATTAATTAAAAACTGAAATAAATTTGATAAAATATTATTTAGAGTCATGTGACAAAATCAGTACACTCCATGGAAGAAGGCTTATTTATTTATTTATTTATTTATTTATTTATTTATTTATTTTTTACATATTTGGACAAGCAAATATTTGATCATCTTTGAAACTGTGCCTATTAATAAAGTTGATACACTTGAACAAAACCACAAGGAAAATGAACTTTTTCAATCATTTATTCAACAGAAATATCAGTAGATGTGATATTCTTCTGTGGAAAAAGTAAGTACAGCCTTGGCCTTCGAAGCCAGTGTTGTCCCCTTTAGCAGAAATAACTTCTTGTAGGTGTTTTGCATAATTGTTCACAAACTTCCTGGAATTTTTTTTACCACTCTTCCATGCAATTCCATTCCCTCCATTTCTTCTTTTTGGGCCATTCCTTGGTGGATGTTGATAAGGTCCACTGTTGAAAGGTCCACTTTCAATTTAACTTAAACTTTCAAACAGATGGCCTCACATTATCTTCAAGCACTCTTTGATATGATGCATAATTCATAGTAGAATCAATGAATGCAAACTGTCCAGTCCCTGAGGCAGCGAAGCGACCCCAAACCATAACATTTCCACCACCGTGCTTCATAGTTGGTATGAGGTGCTTCTCCTGAAAAGCTGTCTTTTGTCTGCGCCAAACATGTCTGCTGTTACTGTGGCCAAACAACTCTATCTTTGATGTGTTGGTCTAGAGCACATTATTCCAAAAGGCCTGGATTTAGCCTATATGCTCACTGGCAGACTATAATCTTGGAAAGGCTTTTTCCTGGCACGCCTCCCATGAGGTCAAATTTGTGCAATCTCTTTCTGATTGTAGATGCATGCACTTTGACACCAACAGTTGCAAGACTTACTTGCAGATCTTGTGATGAAATTTTGGGGTTCTTCTTTTTGCATCAGACGGTCTGCTCTTGGGCAGAATTTGCTGGGATGACCAGTCTTGAACAAATTGGCAGTCATTTGAAATCTACCTTTTCCTTACAGTAGAATGATGTATTTAAAATAATTTGGAGATCTTTATAAATCCCTTGCCAGACTCATAGGCATCAACAACCTTTTTTTCTGAAGGCTCACAGACCTTTTTACATCTTGGAATAATGACACCATGCACCACACACCTTGAGGGGCGGCTGTGGCTCAATTGGTAGAGCAGGTTGTCCACTAATCGTAGGGTTGGCGTTTCGATTCCCGGCCCACATAACTCCACATGCCGAAGTGTCCTTGGGCAAGACACTGAACCCCAAGTTGCTCCCGATGGCAAGATAGCGCCTTGCATGGCAGCTCTGCTACCATTGGTGTGCGAGTGTTTGTGTGAATGGGTGAATGAATGTGTGCCATTTACCATTTATAGTATCTCACAAAAGTGAGCACACCCCTCACATTTTTGTAAATATTTGATTACAACTTTTAATGTGACAACACTGAAGAAATGACACATTGCTACAATGTAAAGTAGTGAGTGTACAGCTTGTATAACAGTGTAAATTTGCTGTCCCCTCAAAATAACTCAACACACAGCCATTAATGTCTAAACCGCTGACAACAAAAGTAAGACCACCTCTAAGTGAAAATGTCCAAGGATGGCACCCAATCTTGAACACCTGATTCTAATTTAATGGATTTGAAGGTGTAATAAATGTACTTACTTATGTACTTACTTTTTCCATGTGAGTGAACATTTTTTGTTAATTTAAATTGTAAAAATTACTACAAAATATCAATTTTATGTGTCATTTGATAGAGTATCAAATTCATTAATAGGCACTGTTTCAAAGAGGATCAAATGTTTGCTTGTCCAAATATGTCAAAAAAGCCAACTATGTATCTATGTATATATAAAGCTAATACATTCTATATATATATAATATACAGGTGGATTGCATTAGATAGATAAACAAGTATTGCATTATACCCCTATATCCATTTTGGTACACAAAAGCTAAATACATTGTGAATTAGGTAATGTAATATGAATATTTTGAATAGGGCAGCAAAATTGCTTTAAGATAGTGAAGCAAAACCTTTCCTGCTTTGTTAGTTTGTTGTATATCATTTCTTTCTTTCTTTTTTATATTTAGCGCATCTCTTTATTGAGACAACAATTCACTCAGCCAAGCAGAAAAACATATAGGCAAGGGACACCAAGAGACTTCAATCAACTGCACAATGTTCATTACTACTACTAACTACTACAATTAATTTGTTATTAAATTTCATTAATATAAAAAACGTAAATGGGAAATGTCATTTTTACCTTCCACAGCCAGAAACGGTTGCCTGGTTTCTGCAGCAACACTGTAAATCCTGCGGGAAATGCACTGAGGACCTGAGACACAAAGTGAGAGTTTAATAAGAATTTATGTGTCTAGGGCAAGGGTGGGCAAACCTTTTGACTCGCAGACCACAGTGGGTTCTAAAATTTGACAGAGGGGCCGGGCCAGGAACAGACGGATGGAGTGTTTGTGTGAACTAATATAAATTACATTTAAAAGCCATTACATGAAAGGGTTTGGCCTTTAACAGGTAGCAAAGCATGAATATGCAAGGCTCATTGTACAAATTGTTTTCCAAATGCATTAATTTCATAACACGGTAGAGAAACTCGCGTTCAGTTTCAGTGGGAACAGTGTTGTTGGTCTCCCTTTTTTGTCAGTGCATCAAAGTTTTGTTGTGGCAATTCTCAAGATAGGTCCGAGGTGTTGGTCAGTTAACTTGGATCTGTGAAGGGCTTTGTTGATGTTCATGATGCTGAATTCTGCTCACATACGTAGGTCGAGCCAAACAATGTCAACATCTTCTGTACTGACCTCCGGAGGTTTGGAAACGTGGCTTCGTTAAGTGAAGCATAAAAGTCATTCAGTTTTAGGGAGTTGAACTTGACTTAAGATTGATCAGTTCAAATTGCAGCTCCTGCGGTGCTGTTTCAGGGTCTTATGACAGGGGACAGGACACCAGCTGAAGTGACTTATCAATTTTTTCAAAATCAGAGACCCGACGGCAGAATTCTCTGTGCAGGTCGTCCAGTGATTTTCTGTATTTTTTTGCATTTCAGGTCGCCTCATCTGCATGGCTAGTGTGGGGGAATGAGAGAAAGATTTGTTTGAAATTTGTCTGGAGAATAAAGTCAGCTTGGATTTGAAGGCTCTAACATTTGTGTACATGTCGTGCACAAACGGATCTTTCCCCTGTAGCTTGACGTTCAGCTCATTCATGTGTGAAAATATGTCCACAACAAACGCAAAGTCACAAAGCCAGTTGTTGTCGCTTAGCTCAGGAAATTCGTCGAATTTCCCCATTAACTCCAAAAATGCGATAATCTCCTCTTTGAGCTTCCACACTCATTGAAACACTTTGCCCAAACTTATCCAGAGACATGAGAGTGGTAAAGTAAGTCCTGGTGATCCGCATTGGTTTCCTCCACGAACCTAATAAACTGATGATGCTGAAGTCCCCTTGCTCGTATAAAGTTAACAAGTTTTACGACTGGATTCACAACATGATTAAGCTGCAATATAGACTTACATAGAGATTCCTGATGAATGATGTAGTGAAGGAAAATAACATCCTGGTCAGGGTTTTCGACTTTCACTTTATCCTGGATTCTTTTCAACAGCCCAAAGTTTTTCCAGTTAAATTTGGTGATCCATCCGTGGTGACACTGACTACGTTTACATGGACAGCAATAATCTAATTATTGAACTTACTCTGATTAAGATAATAATGTGATTAAGGTGTTTACATGAGTTGCTTTTAGAATACTCCTGTCATGTTCCTGTTTTACATGTTATAGAACATAATTAGATTAACAGCCTGCGTCATTATGTCACCACGCCACGCCGTCCTACGTCCCTCCAGAATTTCACGTATCAACATACAGTTACGGTACTGTATACAGTTTTGGGTGTTTTTATTTATTTATTTTTACGAATGCTTTAAGTGCAGTTAATTATTTGTCATGCTATACGTGCTAATAGACAACTGCTTGAAGCCATGGCCTGCGTCTCAAATCGCGTAGTTACCGTCTATATAGTAGCCGAGATACATGTATTTTTCCCCACTACAGGCCTATAGTAGGAAAGTTTGCGGTTTGGGACGCAGCTGTGCTCTCTTGTTTGCCATAAAACGTAAAACTGCCGTGTGTGATCATGTCCTGTTGCAAAATGCGGTGAAAACTCTCACACGACGCTCATAATGTGATTAAGGTGTTTACATGTCTGTAATACACGTCCATAATGCGACTAAAACAGGAGTACTCCACCTGTCTTAATTCGATTAGAGCTTAATTCGATTATGACCTTAATTAGATTAAGGTAAGTAAAAATTGCTGTTTACATGGTAGTTTCTTAATCAAAGTATGGTCTTAATCGGATTAAGAGTGGATTATTGTTGTCCATGTAAATGCAGCTACTGGCAAGTTTACTCCAAGGTAGCTTCATTCTCTCGATGACAGCAGACACCTGGTTATACAAGTCCTCTCCCTTTCAGGGACTCCATGGTCAAAAACTCCTCCGTTATCTCAAAACTGTCGTTAATACCTCGGATAAAAATTAGGAGCTGAGCAATGTCTTTTATGTCGTTACTTTCATCCAGTGCTAGTGAATATAACTTAAAGGACTCCCCCTTTTTGTTTGATTCGCTGGCTATATCTTCGTCAATCAGTTCCACACGGCGAGTCACCATCCTGCGTGATAAACTGATTTTTTCAAAATTGCCTTTGCTCTATGGACACAAGAGACCTGCTGTCTCTACCATGCATTCTTTCAAAAACTCGCCTTCGGAGAAAGGCTTGCTAGCCTTTGCTAATTTGAATACCAGCAAAAAACTTGCCTTGGTACTTGACTCTTGAATCGCAGTTTGTCTGTGAAAAAATGTTAGCTGAGTCTGTAAATCAGCCATCAACCGGGCCGTAGCCGCCCGTTCTTGCGTTGACTGCTTGCTAGCGTAGTTGGCATGCTTTGTGGCAAAATGACAGCTGATATTGTATTCTTTGAAAACCGCAACAGTTTATTGGCATATCAGGCATACAACCGTTGATCGGACTTCAGTGAAAAAAATATTTTGTTGTCCACTCCTTATTAAACACTCGGCACTCACTGTCCACTTTTCTTTTCTTTGGTCCGCTCATTTTTACAGAAGGGCTCAAAGGGCAAAGCGAAAAAGTGGAGAGTAATACACCATACTACAACAAAGGTCAATGTGTCTGGAGTGCGCCATCTATTGGGGGAATATGGGCAGGTAAAATGAATGAGGTTTAATAATATAATTTGGACAAGTTCGGCGGGCCAGATTAAAAAGCCCAACGGGCCGTATATTGCCCGTGGGCCGTAGTTTGCCCATGCCTGGTCTAGGGATATGAATGCATCCTTCAAATTAAACATTATTTTCCTTCCCCAGCTCTAAACCTTTTTTGTTTATACAGTCCACAAGTCTGAAATGCAAATCCACTATCAACGTTTTATGTCATTATTTGTCAGAAACATAGTACAAAATTTTATCCAGTTGAAACTTATTTAAAATACATTGTTCAATCTATTTTAAGTTGAGTGGAAAATATTTTGGGGTATTGCTCAAGGTGAAGACATACTGAGAAATAGAATACTTGATTCAGACGAAGTTGATTAAGTTTCCATAACATCACAGCTTGGACAACGGTTGCAGCTATAAGGTTTATATTAATGCACTCATATTTTGGCAGCACTCAACATAAACTGATTTAAAAAGAGCTATATTTATTGATATGGTAATGCTTTCTGTAAGAAGACATTTATTTTTTTTAGTGCATTGTAACAGTCAGAGGTAAAGCTGTACTTTTAAGTATAACTATCTGACATATGAAACTCTTCAGGACAGAGGACTTTGTCGCTTCTTGGTAATAATACAAGTTGCATTTTTTTTCTCTTATTAACTTTATAAGATAGAAAAAAGAGGCTGGTGAGTGAATGACAAATTTTTTAGCTGTTATACAGTCATGGGGAAAAAGAAAGTACAACCTCCTTAAATTCTATGTTTTTATTTATCAGGTCATAAATAACACTTGTTTGGTCTTCACCAACTTCTGTAAGGCTTATTCCATCGCAAGTGGTCCAAAGGTGGTTGTGCGACCGTTTTTAAATTTTCACATTTTTTTTGGAGCGATTACCTCTATGAATTGGCATTACAAAACCACCAGTTTAAAAAAATTTGATATTTTACTTGGTTTCACTACAACAGCCATCTTTGTGTCATGGCACACAATATATAAACATTTTGCATGTTTTTGTTCCTTAGACTTAGAAATTAAGTCCAACTGTAATGCTCAAGATTGCTCACAGTTCCACATTTAGGATCAATTTATAATGGGAAGGGTTCGAGTCTCAGTCTTCATGTTTTTAGGAGGTACCTAGGTTAGTATAGTGTGCATCAGATTTGAGGTTTCTGTAAATTTTTTATGGTGGTGAGAATGTGCAGTTTTTAAAAATATTTCCTTCATTTTCTTCAGGTTGAATATCTCTGGTGGGGGACGTGATACAAACCTGAAATTTTGAGAGAAATAAGTCCTCTATAGTAACATTCTGCTCTGAGTTTGAGACTGGAGGTAAACTCTGCAGGACAGTGGACCTTGAGGGTCAGATTTGAAAAATCAATCATGAATCTATCATATTGGAACAACATTGCAATGACAATACATAGAAGTAATCACTCAAAATAAATAAGGAAAATAAAAAAAAAGTCAAGCAACCTGCATTGGGCCACTTGAAATGGCATAACCCATAGACAAATAAATAATGGCAAGTGACAACAATAAACCACAACAAATTTCAATATGTAGTCATTTTCTCCCATTCAGAAACAAGGTGGGAAAAAATAAGTACACCCTTCTTACTTCCACAATCATTAAGAGAATAATTAGTAGCCAGGTCTTTCTAATGAAATGCACAAGAAGTGCATCAAGAAGTGTGACTACCTCTGTAAAAGTAGAACCTTTGGCAGTTTGGTGTTCTGGAGCACCCAGCAAATTCTGTCCTAGGTTGGACCATTTAATTTTCAGAGACATAAAGAAAAACCCAAGAGCTACATCATGTGACCTACAGGTCTCTGTAAGCACATTAAATGCTTATGTTCATGACAGCACAATCAGAAAAAGACTGGCTTTTAGTATGGCATTTATGAAAGGGTGGCTAGGAAAAAGCCCCTTCTCTCCAAATTGAATGTGGCATGACTTAGGTTTGCAAAATTGCATTTGAACAAGCCACAAAAGTTCTGGAACAATATCCTTTGGACTGATGAGGTAGAGTTTGGTCATCATGCAGAACACAGCATATCAACGCAAACACATCGTACCAACTGTCACGGATGGTGGTAGGAGTGATGATTGGGGCTTGTTTTGCAGCCACAGGACCTGGGACACTTGCAGTCATTGGGACCATAATGAACTCCACTTTATACCAGAATATTTTTGAGACAGCATTAAGGCTATCTGCCCAGCTGGGCCAAAATTGGGTCATGCAACAGGACAATGATCCCAAGCACAGCAGCAAATTGCCAACTGAATAGTTAAACAAGAAAAAAATCAAGGTGCTGGAATGGTCAAGTCAAAGTTCAGCCCTACGGTGATGCTGTGGTTGGATCTTAAGGGAGCTGTGCATAAACAAATGCCCTCAAATATCAGTGAACTGAAGCCATGCTGTGAAGAAGAATCGGCAAATTGTTTCTTCAAAACAATGTGAGGGACTGATAAACTTCCTCAGGAAATATTTACTTCAAGTTATTATTGGTAAAGGTGTTTTTACATGTTACTGAATCATAGGGTGTACTTATTTTTCCCAACTGGTTTCTGAATGTTGGTTTACTTTTTGGGGAAAATAACTACATCTAGATATCTGTTGTGTTATTTTGTTGTCACCTGAGGTTATTTGTTTGTTTACAGAAGTAGGTGAGGACTAAACAATTGTTGTTTAAGCCATGATAAATAAAACATAGAAGTGAAGGAAGGTGTACTTTCTTTTCTCCATGACTGTAAGTGATAACAGGAACTACCTTGTTTCATAGATGTTCAACAACATTAAATGTATAAACAACTATAAATGAATAAAAATAATAACATTCATTCATTCATTCATTCATTCTGTGCAACCATGCAGCCGAAAGGTATGACATGTCATTCTTGAATTAATAAAAGTTGTAAACATTAGCAAATTGCCATGGTACAAAACACTTTGGAATGTGTTGTATAGGAAAATATTCAACTGTGGCCCCTTAACATTGGGCCAAATCACACCACCCCATTGTTGATTATTTTCCTATAACAACAAGCCCTGTCGTAGTTTATTCCTTACATATACAATACAATGTGTTTTATTCAAATTATAACAAATGTATACTATATCAACATAAGTTTATGGACACATGACCATCACACCCATATGTGGGCCTTCTGCAAACTGTTGCCACAAGGTTGAAATCACACAGTTGTCTAGAATGTTTTTGTATGCTGTAACATTTCGATTTCCCGCTGCCGACAGCATGCCGACAGTGTCCCAGACAGTGCCTGGCCTCACTAATGGCCTCTCTTTTAGCTGAAGGGGAAATTCCCACAGCCTTGCTCCAAAATCTAATGGAAAGCATTCCCTAAGGATTGGAGGTTATTATAACAGCAAAGGAGATACTCAATAAGCATACATGTGTGTGATGGCCATGTGTCCACAAACCTTTGACCATATAATGTATTTTGGGAAAGAGAAAAAAAAAATCTTTAAAAAACATAAATGGCAGTACAAACAAAAGTAATATCTGTGAGCGAGACTAAAAAACAGTTTTCTGCATATATCTAGTTGAACCCAAGTATGAACTTAGGTTAGGTCTTGGTTTGGGAACTATAAGAGCAAGAAATCACAGACCATGCTCTTAGAACTAGCACTAAACAGATATTAGCACTGTGTTACTAATCATTATTATACCCCTAATAACAACTAATTAATAATTGTTTTCAGGTTTGGCCCACATGTCTTACCCTGAAGCTCAGGCATAGCGGTTATGTATATTTGGCTGACTGTTCCCAGAGCAGCCAGACCTGCGGGTAATGTCTGTGTAACCCACTGCTCTCCATTATGCCTGTTTGTCTCCAAATCTGCAGCCTGGAATGTAGGTAATAGATCCTCATAGATGGGACCTTGTGTTGGAGCTGAAGTGGTAGTGAGGCCCTGAGGGTCCATGGAGGACCTCCAACTCTGGTACAAAGCTCTGTAAAGCATCTCAATGTGTTCTTCTCTTTCCAGACCATAGGGTAAAGGCTGGGCTGTTATAGAGGACATGATCTAAGAGAGAGAGAGTGAAAGAGCGAGAGAGAGAGGGCGGGGGGGGGGGGGGGGGGGGGGGGGTCACTGTAATAGTTGCTATTAGGCTTTGATGTTCCATTATGACTTTTTCACTATAAGTATTTATTATAAATAATACAATTATTCACCATGCATTTTAATGCATTAATCAAATGCTAGATGTTAGAATTTTGGATTACCTCTTCTGTAACTTTAGCTTATGCTATGTACAAATCCCAGTACACAATCTTTTTTTGACAGCTTTCTAATATATTTATTTTCCACTTATCAGGAGGTACTGTGTTTGATGTTATTAAAGTCTGAGAGTCTGTTGTTGTTACCAATTTACTAAAAGCACACTATTACAACATAGTCATATGGTATATTCTGGTGTAAAAACACATGCCCTAGGGATGCAATATGTTATGTAACTGTGGTAATTCATCTGAAACCACCATGAACATAGATTATTGATAATGTTTACTTACCAATGAAAGTTTTAATCTCACAATTCTTGGTAACAAGCTATTTTTGTATGTAACAACTAAGATTCTAATTCAGCTCTAGGTTAGATATATTAATATATAGATATATTAATGCAGAAATAATGGCTCCTTTTTATTTGTTTGCTTGTTTGTTTCTTGATTAGCCTGGCATTGGATAAGATACTATGCAACATCAAGAAGTTGATCATTTATGTTAGTTTATGAATGTTCATGTCACGTCAGCACTGGAATCAAACAGAAATTGCGGCCTACAAACACGGCTACCATGAACTACAAGCTCCAACACAACACTTCGTCAACATTTACAGTCACCTGAGGTCTAACTATGCACACCTGTTCCCAATCACACCTGCTCCTGCGTAAACAGTCATTGGACATTGAGACAGTTGCATTTTATATCTTGCTATTCTGGTTTTTGATCTTGCCTTGTTTAGTTTTTGGATTTCGGATTTGCCCACATTGTATTGTTTGCTGACTGCCTGGCTTTCTGCATGCTCATGTTTAATAAAAATGCTAATCTCCACTTGCATCTGCCTCCAGCTTTGTCACATGACATATCACGTTGCCTAACTCATGGATGCCACAGGAGAGCTGGACTGGCAAGACACCCTGGCAGCCAAACAGAAGACCACTGGGTGGAATTCTTCTAACGAGTTTTTGACCATTCCCCTGAAGGCAAGGAAATTGGAGAACAATTCCTCTCTGTAACCCAGGGCAAAGAAATGTGGATAAATATGCAATGAAGTTCTGCACACTTGCAGCGGGTAGTGGATGGAACGAACCTGCACCAAAGCCGCCTTCCACCAAGGACTAAACCTGGAAGTGCTCACAGAGCTGGCCTGCCAAGATGTCCCTTGATTCCTTGATTGATCCTGGCTCTGAGCAGTTAGTTTTGGGAGTTGGACTTACAGCACCCTTATGCACTTGGCTGTTAGGGATAAGGCGATCCAGGTGGATAGGTGGATCCAGGTGATTCCTTGATTGATCCACCTGGATCGCCTTATCCCTAACAGCCAAGTGCATAAGGGTGCTGTAAGTCCAACTCCCAAAACTAACTGCTCAGAGCCAGTGCAGTTGGGTCACACTGGGTAAACCAACACAGCATGAAAAACTGAGGAAGGAAAAAATGTGTTCTCCTGCAATCATCCTAATAACTTTGTGGCACAATGCCCTTCTCGGGGAAAATTCCTGTCAAACCCAGCCTTGCTGAGAGAACCACCACCTCCACCCATGCATCCATGGTGAGTCCACCCCATTTTTGTTTTATCTGCACATTGGAGTCAGACTATGTCTCTGTTCTCTCAGCTCTGATTGATTCCAGCACAGCTGGGGATTTCATGGACCACAATACCATCGTGAAGATCGATATACATACATAGCCATTGCAACACCCATTAAATCCATGCTATTGATGGAAAACACATAGGAAATAGTTATGCTATGTACCAAACCTCTCCTGCTGAAGGTCAGCATTCTCCACCAAGGGTACATTTCCTTCTTCATCACCTTCTTCACCACAATTGAACAACACGCAATGGAGGATTATGTTGGAGAGGCATTACAACAGGAGTACATTTGTCCCTCCACCTCTCCTGCATCTGCAGGATTCTTCTTTGTGAAGAAGAAAGGAGGAGGACTTTGGCCATGCATTAATTATGATGAACTCAACCAGATCACAGTAAAATATCGAAATCCCCTCCCACTTGTCCCGTTTGCCCTGGAGCAAGTTCGTTCAGCCAAGATATTCACCATGCTTGAACTATGCAGTGCCTACAACCTCATTTGCATCAGAGAGGGTGACGAGTGGAAGGGAGCCTTTAGCACCACCTCTGGCCACAGTACTGCATTGTGCTATATGAGCTGTCTTGTGCCTCCTCAGTCTTCCAATGCCTAATAAACAATGTCTTAAGGGACATGCTTGGAAAATTTATGATTGCATTCATCGATGACATATTGATCTATTTACCCTCTCTGTAAAACTGTGATCAGCATGTTAAGCCAATTCTTGCACGTCTCCTTGACAATCAGCTCTATGTAAAAGGCAGTGGTGGCTCAACGGTTAAGGCTCTAGGTTCCTGATCAGAAGGTTGGGGGTTCAGGACTGCCAAGCTGCCACTGTTGGGCCCTGAAGCAAGGCCCTTAATTCTCTCTGTTCAAGGGGTGCTGTATCATGGCTTCCTAACAAGCTGGGATATGTGAAGAAAATAATTTTACTATGCTTTAATGTATATGTGACAATTAAAGGTTTCTTGTTCTTCAAAAAAAAATGAATTTCATGTGTCCACCATCTTCTTCCTTGGGTACATCATAGGCTCCAAATGGAGTGGCCATGGACCAGGAAAAGGTGTCTGCTGTTACCAAATGGCCCACTCCCAAGACTGTCAAGATATTTCTAGGCCTCTTCAATTGCTATTGAAGGTTCATCCGGGGCTTTAGTTCCATCGCTACTCCCCTCATGTCCCTACTAAAGAAAGGACCCAAGCATCTTGCATGGAACACTGCAACACTGCAGAAGCTGTGCTGTCCCAAAGGTTTGGAGGTAAACCACCCAGTGCCATTCTACTCTAAGAAGCTTTCACCAGCTGAATAAATCTACAATATTTGTAATCAAGAATTACTGGCTATGAAACTCACCCAGAGGGGTGGCATCACTAGATGGAGGGAGCTGCCCATCCCTTCCCATCCCTTATGATCTTCACAGATCACAGACCCTTGAGTACCTGAAACTACCAAGTGCCTGAATGCTCGTGAATCCTGGTGGGCCTTGTTCTTTGCTCAATTTGAGTTCACACTCTCGTGTAGACCTGGCTCCAAGAACACCAAGGTAGACGCTCTGTCCTGCCTGTACCCCACAGAAAACAAGGTGGACCGCATTCTGATTACGAACACCTGCAGACATCTAAAGTTATATAAGGGCCTCGTTAGCATCAGCTGCTTGCGAAGTAACCACTCAGCAGCCTCGTCTCTGTTGGTTAACCAAGCCTGATTATTATTAGAAGTGTCTTCCCGGATCTCGATTTCCGCTTGTCTTTTGACTACGCTTTTGCCTACGCCCCTGTTAAACTGTTTTACCTGCATAATCCCGACTCTCATCTCGTTCCATGTTCCGCCTGGTGTCCGTCACACGTCATCTCCTCACCTGCCCGCGTTTGTCTCAGTCAGCATCACGTAACAGATTACTTCGCCATACAATGGAAGCAGCGGGCACCCCGGATTGGGAACGTTACATCCTTAAGCAAAACCGCATGCTAGTAGTGTATCGGGATGAGTTATCCGCATTGCGTGCAGAAGTTTCGCGATTGAGCGTTTCCGCATCTACCAACGCCACGACCTCGGCTCTCGCTACACCACTGCCGACCACCCCAGCGTATGTTCAGCCCACACCAGCTGCGCACATTCCAACACCGATGGCGCACAACCCGCCTCTGCCTACACCTGAGAGATACGCTGGGGAGCCGGAGCGATGCAAGGGCTTCATGTTACAATGTACTATTCTTCGAAAGCCACCCAGATATGCCAGAGGTCCGTAAGTTGACCCATTTTATAGAACTACTCTCCGGAACAGCCCTGGCTTGGGCTACGGTGGAGTGGGAGTGAGGAGGCGGTATCAGACCCTCATTAGGTGACTCCCTCGCCCGTTTCCAGCGCGCCTTTGACCATTCTCCTGATGGCTGGGAGACTAGTGACGAGCTCATGCAACTTAGACAGGGCTCACGTACCGCAAGGGAATATGTACTAGAATTTCACACTATTGCTGCCCAGAGCGGCTGGAACGAACCAGCCCTCAAGACCGTGTTCCGTCACAGCCTAGATCCGGAGTTACTGCAAGAGTTGGCCTGTCGGGGAGAACAGCTAAGTTTTGATGACCTCGTGGACCTGACCATAAGACTGGATCACGTGCGCCGTACCAACCGCCCCATACCGTATGGTTTATTGCCACCAGAGCCAGGTGCACTGAGCGAACCCATGCAGCTCGGAAGGGCACGGACCCGCAAGATGGAGAGGGAGAGAAGACGTAACGAGTCCTGGTGCTTCTATTGCGGTGAGGGCACCCACGTCATCCGTCAATGCTCTCACAGGAGGCTCCGAGCGACCGAGAGCCTGTTTTACCCCTGCGTCTGCCGGGTTCTTCTTTGTAGAGAAGAAAGGAGGGAGCCTCCGGCCATGCATTGATTATCGGGCCCTCAACCAAGTGACCGTAAAGTACTGATATCCTTGGTCTACCGCCATCTTCACTAAGCTGGACCTACGCAGTGCTTATAACTTGATCTGTATTAGGGAAGGGAATGAGTGGAAAACGGCCTTCAACACCACTTCTGGACATTATGAGTACTTGGTCATACCGTATGGGCTCGCTAACGCCCCCTCCGTGTTCCAGAAGTGTTCCAACACACCATCTCTTTCCTAGGGTATGTCAGTAGCCCAAGGGGAGTCACCATGGACCAGCGTAAGATTCAGGCGGTCAAGGAGTGGCCCACTCTGCGAATCGTCAGGGAGTTGCAGCGTTTCCTTGGCTTCGCCAATTTTTACAGAAGATTCATTAGAGACTTTAGTAAAGTAGCACAACCCTTGACGTCCCTCCTGAAAGGTAAGCCGCGGAGACTTCTTTGGACCCCAGTCGCCCAGCAGGCTCTAGAGAGGCTTAAGCGGGCTTTCACCATGGCTCCCATCCTCCGACACCCGGATCCCTCCAGGCTGTTTGTCATGGAAGTAGACGTGTCGGTAGTAGGAGTGGGAGGTATTCTGTCGCAAAGGTTTGGTGAGAAACCCAAGTTGCACCCCGTGGCGTTCTTTTCCCGAAAATTGTTGCCAGCAGAACGCAACTATGATGTGGGGAACCGTGAACTCCTGGCTGTTAAGCTGGCCCTAGAAGAATGGAGACACTGGCTGGAGGGGGCTGTCCACCCATTTGTTATCTTCACGGACCATAAGAGTACCTGCGAACCGCCAAACTCCTCACTCCTCGCCAGGCCCGCTGGTCCCTATTCTTTTCCAGATTCCAGTTCACCCTGTCTTCCCAGCCGGGTTCAAAGAACACAAAGGCTGATGCCCTGTCTCGCATTTATGCCCCCGAGGGGCTGACGGATCAAGAGAGTTACATTGTGCCTCCCTCCTGCATAGTGGGCGCCTTGGAGTGGCCCCTAGAGAAGAACTTAGCCCGTATCCCCAGCTCACAAATCCCAGCAGCCTGTCCTCCCGACAAGCAGTTCGTGCCGAATCGGTATCATCTCGAACTCATCACCTGGGCCCACATGACTTTGGCCACGGGCCACCTGGGGGCCTGCCGCATGTACCAACTGCTGGCCGAAAATTACTGGCGGCCCAACATGCCCAGAGAGGTTTAGCGCACCGTATCCTCGTGTTCCTCTTGCGCTCAGTCCAAGGGACACCGTTGGGAAGTTGGTGCCCTTACCCATACCTGAACATCCGTGGTCCCATCCGTGATACTGGAGGTCGTAGATCAGTTTTCAAAGTCCCTGCACCTAATTCCTCTACCAGCCATCCCATCTGCCTTCACCACGGCAGAACTCCTGTTTCAACACATCTTTCGTTACTTCGGCATCCCCGAGGAGATTGTGACTGATAGGGGGCCACAGTTCACATCTCGTATTTGGACTAGTTTTATGAGGAAGATGGGGGTCACCATTAATCTCACTTCCGGGTACCACCCCCGGGCCAACGGACAGGCAGAATGGGCCAACCAAGAGGTCATACGGTTCCTTCGGACCTATTGCTCCACCAACCCAGGGGACTGGAGCCAATTCCTACAGTGGGTGGATACACCCAGAACTTGCTATGGCATTCTGCCACTCAGCTCACCCCGTTCCAGTGTGTCTTGGGTTACCAACCACCATTAATCTCCTTGAATGCGTCTCACACGGACTCGCCAGAAGTGGATGAGTGGTTCTGCCGGAGCGAACAGGTCTGGGAACATGCCCATCAACAGCTGGTGCAGGCGTCCCACACCGCCAAACGAAAGGCCGACCGGCGCCGGAGGGCTCACCCCAATTATTGACCCGGGGACAGGGTGTGGCTCTCCACAAGAGATTTGAAATCACCCCGTACGGGCACAAAACTTCAACCGAAATATATTGGGCCCTTCTGAGTTCTGAGGCAGATTAATGAGGTCACGTATCGTCTGGACCTCCCAAGACACAGTTGCATGGCCCCGTCTTTCCACGTCTCACTTCTCAAACCAGTGATCTCAGGGCACTTGGCCACAGCGGTGCCGGAGGACTCCCCACCGGAACCGCTGGAGATAGAAGGCCGCCCAGGCTACCGCGTCCGCGACATTCTAGACTCCAGACGGAGGAGGGGAGGACTTCAGTATCTGGTAGACTGGGAGGGGTATGGACCAGAGGAGCAGTGCTGGGCTCCAGCCCAAGACATTCTGGACGCAGGCCTGCATAAAAAGACTTCCATGCGGCTCATACAGACAAACCGGGTCCCCGGAGGGGGGGGTGGCGAAATCGGTGCTGCAGTCCACAACGTGTAGTGCTGCCCAGGGACATGGCGGAAGCGGACTACACTTCCCTGGAGTTCTGATTACGAACACCTGCAGACATCTAAAGTTATATAAAGGCCTCATTAGCATCAGCCGCTTGCGAAGTGACCGCTCAGCAGTCTCATCTCTGTTGGTTAACCAAGCCTGATTATTATTAGAAGTGTCTTCCTGGTTCTTGATTTCTGCTTGTCTTTTGACTACGCTTTTGCCTACGACCCTGTTAACCTGTTTTACCTGCATAATCCCGACTCTCATCTCGTTCCGTGTTCCGCCTGGTGTCCCTCACACGGCATCTCCTCGCCTGCCCGCGTTTGTCTCCGTCAGCGTCACGTAACAAAAACAAAAAAAGGCTTGAAATATTTCACTTTATGTGTAATGAATTTAGAATATATATGAAAGTTCCACTTTTTGGATTAAAATACAGGAAAATATTTACTTTTCCATGATATTCTAATTTTTGAGACCTTAAATTTGGCTTTGAGAAATTATTTTGAGAGATTTGTTTTTATATTTGTTTTATTTGATTTGGACAAATTAGACACACACATTTGGAATTCAGCATTGTAAAGAAAAAAACTCCTCCCATTCTGAGTGAAAAAGCTATGTGGTTTTTTTTGGCTCTCTACCTGCTTCTGCTTCATCCACCATTTGAATTTGCAATCGTAATATGCTTTTAACTGCTGCTGTACTTGCTATTGGTTGTTATGGTAACTGTATAGCTTTATAAGTATATGATCAGTGTATGATGTGTATGATGGCAATGCACTGGAGATATCTTTTATAAATCATTAGGCCTATGGATAGGAAATAAAAGTGATCTTGCAGATTGTTTTATTATAATTAAATATGTTTTTAATTTATTTGTGTATAGAACACATGAATGAACACACAAATGTGTGAGGGTATGGCGAAAGACTCGGTAGACAGGCAGAATTTTACCTGAACTTGTCACGATTTCCCCTCAAGCTAGCGGTGTAGCATGCAGCATGCTCAGAGACCCGAAGGGCGAGTTCGAGGTGCGAGCATGAAGTGCAAGCCGAGGTGCGAGCTCTAAGCGAGTGCATGCTTTTTGGTCTTCAGTGACATTGACTTTGTTTACTTTGGACATGTGCTTTTGTTATGGTTTTTGTCCTGTCTGCACCCCATCTTGTCATTGGTTGTTTCCCAGAGGGGTGTCATCATTGTTTTCAGCTGTCCTGTGTTTCACCCCGATTACGTTTGTCATTCGGGGGTGAAACACAGGACAGCTGAAAACAATGATGGCACCCCTATGGGAAACAACCAATGACAAGATTGTTCCTTATTTCTCATTTTTGATTCATGTTCACTGACCTTGTTCTCGTTTCTCGTTTTGTGTTTTGCCTTGCCCTGTTTATGGCCATCTGCCAATCCCCTGACCTTTTGCATGTCATTACACCACGCTTTGCATTACCGTTTTGGATTTGTCTGCCTGCCTCTCTCTCTAATAAACGTCTTAAACTGCCCTTGCATCTGTTCTAACCTCCATTACGTCAATTCCGTATGTATGCAGCAGGAAGATGGAGGAGACGTCATGCTAGGAAAAGCAAGCAAACTGTCCCAGCTGTAGATTCGATCCAGTTTCCCCAGTGGACTGTCGTAGATCTCCCGGAGCTGTATCATGGGTTATAAGGCTATCCTGAATATTTTCTTGTGGACTGCCAGATCTATTTTTCAAGCCTAGCAGACCTCAAGCCCGGCGAGAAGCAATGGCTAATTTTCCTGTTGTCCAGGTTTTGTGGCCAAGCACGCCATTGGGTGAATCCTGGCATCCTGGAAGATCTTTTGGGGGAGCCCTGCCTCAGAGATGAACCTGACATGCCGTTCACCACCTATTATGAGCAGGCAAACTGGGTGACCTCTTTCTCAGAGCTCCAACCTGAGACCCACGAGGAGGTATCACCTGCCGAGCTCCAGCCGGAGGTCAACATGGTGACCTCTTCTCCAGAGCTCGAACCTGAGACCCATGAGGTGGCCTCACCTGCCGAGCTCCAGCCAGAGGTCAACATGGTGACCTCATCTCCAGAGCTCGAACCTGAGACCCATGAGGTGGCCTCACCTGCCGAGCTCCAGCCGGAGGTCAATGTGGCAACCTCAGTTCCAGAGCACCAACCTGAGACCCACGAGGTGGTCTCATCTACCGAACTGCAGCCGGAGGTCAACGAGGCGACCTCATCTCCAGAGCTTCAACCTGAGACTCACCAGGAGGTCTCACCTACCGAGCTCCAGCCGGAGGTCAATGTGGCGACCTCATCCCCAGAGCTCCAGCATGAGACCCATGAGGCGGTCTCATCCCCATTCTTGTTCTGTTTCATTCTCATGTGAGGGTAATGCCTAAGAAGGCCATGTCATGTCAGTGAGATCAGTACAGAATGTTTATCTGCTTACAGAGACAGAAACATGTTCTTCTGTTCAAGTCTCGTCTAAACATCTTCCAGGTTCCTAAAACAAAGCCTGTCTGAACTGCCTCAAACTGCTTCTTATCGGTACACAGAATTATGTCATGCTCTGCGTTTCACATATATAGTAATGATTTAGTAATTGTAAAGGACTACAGAGCGCTCTCATTATTCTATCCTGCTTTATTCTACCCTGTATTAACCATCTTTCTGTAAGAAACCTTTTTTACCTTCAGAGGACAAGTCTGGGAGTGTTGTCTAATTTCTACGACAGACCGACGAGGTTGTCTCATCTCCAGAACTCCAGCATAAAGTCAAGTTCCTGCTAGAGGTCAACAAGGTGACCTCCCAAGCCATGTTCACATCTGAGATCAAAGAGGCGACCTTTCAAGCCCAGTTCCTGTCAGAGGTTGAAGAGACAACCTCTCAAGCCAAGTTCCTGTCCGAGGTCAAAGACGCGACCTCTCATACCTAGTTCCTGTCCGAGATCAAAGAGGCGACCTCTCACACCTAGTTCCTGTCCAAGGTCAAAGAGACGACCTCTCAAGCCAAGTTCCTGTCTGAGGTTGAAGAGACGACCTCTCAAGCCAAGTTCCTGTCTGAGGTGGAAAAGAGGGCCTCCCTAGCCAAGTTTCTGTCCGAGGTCAAAAAGACGACCTCTCAATCCAAATTCCTGTCTGAGGTGGAAAAGAGGGCCTCCCAAGCCAAGTTTCTGTCCAAGGTTGAAGAGACGGCCTACCAAGCCAAGTTCATGTACGAGGTCAAAGATGGTGACCACTCAAGCCAAGTTCTGGTCCGAAGTTGAAAAGAGGACCTCCCAATACACGTTCCTGTCTGAGGTTGAGGAGGCGACCTCCCACACCAAGTTCCTCTCTGAGGTTGACAAGATGACCTTCCACGCCAAGTTCTAGTCTGTCATTGTTTTCAGCTGTCCTGTGTTTCACCCCTGACTACGTTTGTCATTTAAACTCCTTGTGTCTCTTTGCACCTTGTGAAGTATTGAGTTTATCTCCTTACCAGGTGATTGTTCCTTATTTCTCATTTTTGATTCATGTTCACTGACCTTGTTCTCGTTTCTCGTTTTGTGTTTTGCCTTGCCCTGTTTATGCCCCTCTGCCGATCGCCTGACCCTTTGCCTGTTAATAGACGACGCTTTGGATTACTGATTTGGATTTGTCTGCCTGCCTCTCTCTCTAATAAACGTCTTTCACTGCACTTGTATCCGTCCTAACCTCATTACTTAAATTACATGACAGAGCTCCAGTTAGCTCCACTTTTAAAACTCAACAACAAAAAAACGCGACAGGAAATGGGTCCGTCCTGGACTCACAGCTTTTGCTCCATCATGTTCAAGTTCACGCTTCTTGGTGTGTGTGTGTGTGTGTGTGTGTGTGTGTGCACGCGCATCTCTGCAAAGCAGTATCACACTCTCTCTCTCTCTCTCTCTCTCTCTCGTTACAGGAGTCACTAAAAGCACAAAGGAATGGGAAGATTGACCAATGCTTGTCTTGCTATAGACTGGTCAATTGCGATCGACATAATGAGCATCCCCCTGGTATAGTGCTTTTAACAATAGACATTGTCACAATGCAGTTGAATCACGAGGTAACATCATAATTGTGGTCACCATAGACTGTTTTTCTAAATTCCTAGGTCTTGTACTTTTGCCTTGTTTACCCACCTCCTTCAAAACCGCTGAACTTATCTTCAAAAAAAAAAAAAAACTTACTTTGACTTTTAAACCTCTACTCTGAGCACTTTGCTTCTCTAGAACTCAATTATAAATCTTGCATGGTAGCAGTACTTGTATTGCTCTCTGCTTTATATATCGCTTTGCTTGTATGTGATATATGGAAAATTTGATATATGAACTGTCATGCAACTGAACCAGAGGCAGTTGCAAGTGCGGGTTAGCATTTTTATTAAAATGACACTGGCGAACAATTCCAAAATGTGAAGCAAAGCCCATATATCAAGGTATGTATAGTGTTTTTAGGGTGATGTGCAGTGCCATTTCTTCTCCAAACATTATGTGTAGTATGACAGCCAAAAAGTTCAAGTTTGCTTTCGTCTGAGCAGACTACACTCTCCCAGTATTTCATAGGCTTGTCCAAATGAGTTGTAGCAAACTTTATACAAGCTTCAACGTGCCTTTTCTTTAGTAATGGAGTCTTGCAGGGTGAGCATGAGCAGTGGAGTGCATTGCCTATTGTTTTCTCTATGATGATGGCACCTGCTGCCTCCAAGTGTTTCTGGCGCTCTCTCCAAGTGGTCCTTGGCTCTTGGGCTACTCTTCTGATATCTGTTGCTTCCACTTGCGGACAATGGCCCCAATGGTGCTTACTGGAATATTCAGAAATTTTGAAATACGTCTGTATCCGATTCCATCAATATGGTTCAGAAGGTCTTGGGAGCTCTCTTTGCTTCTAACGAAAAGCCTTTTTATAGACCATCAATTTACTAACCCAGCTGATATTAAGGATACATAGGAGGTGTAAGTACTTTCGAACTACTTACAGATTTCAACTGGTTCCTTGCCTTACCTTGCCTTATAGAACTGCTTTTTCTTAACATGTTCAATACTTTTTTCCGGTGTCATTCCAGTTTATTACACATAACTTTATTTATGGACTTTAATGTTGTGAATTCTTTATAGTTGCAGATTTCTTGAGTTAATACTGATGTCTGGTGAATATTTAATGTGAATAACTATATAATATATATATATATATATATATATGTATATATATATATATATATATATATATATATATATATATATATATATGTATATATATATATATGTATATATATATATATATATATATGCGCACAAACACACACACACATTGCATATATATGCACACACACACGTGCGCGCACAGACACACACACACAGTTAGGTCCATATATATTTGGACACCAACACAAGTTTTGTTATTTTGGCTGTTCACCAAATCATATTCAAGTTATAGTTAAATAATGAGTATGGACTTAAAGTGTAGTCTCTCATCTTTAATTTAAATGTATTTACATCCACTTGGAGGAAGACTTTAGGAATTACAGCTCTTTAATATGTAGCCCCCTCTTTTTCAAGGGACCAAAAGTAATTGGACATTTGACTCAAAAGCTGTTTCATGGAGAGGTGTGGGCTATTCCTTCGTTATTTCTTCATCAATTAAGCAGATAAATGGTCTGAAGTTGATTCCAGGTGTGGCATTCACATTTTAAACTGTTGCTGTGAACCCACAGCATGCGGTCAAAGGAGCTCTCAATGCAAGTGAAACAGGCACAAATACAGAGGGTTAACCACAAGATGCAAACCATTCATAAGCCTCAAGAATAGAAAGGCCAGATTAGACTTTGCCAAAAAACATCTAAAAAGGCATCCCAGTTCTGGAAAAGCATTCTTTGGACAGATGAATCTAAGATCAACCTGTACCAGAATGATGGGAATAAAAAAGTATGGAGAAGGCCTGGAATGGTTCATGATCCAAAGCATACCACATCATCTGTAAAACAAGGTGGAGGAAGTGTGATGGCATAGGCATGCATGGCTTCCACTGGCACTGGGTCACTAGTGTTTATTGATGATTTGTCAGAAGATAGAACTAGCCGAATGAATTCTGAAGTTTATAGGAAGATATTGTCTGCTCAGATTCAGCCAAATTCAGTGAAGTTAATTGGGCAGAGCTTCACTTTACAGATGGACAATGACCCAAAACATACTGTGACAGCAACCCAGGAATTTTTTAAAGCAAAGAAGTGGAATATTCTGCAATGGCCAAGTCAGAAACCTGATCTCAACCCGATCGAGCATACATTTCACTTGCTGAAGACAAAACTTAAGACCCACGAACATACAACAACTGAAGACAGCTGCAGGCCTGCCAAAGCACCACAAAGGAGGAAACTCAGCATTTGGTGATGTCCATGGGTTCCAGACTTCAAGCAGTCATTTTCTGCAAAAGATTCTTGACAAAGTATTAAAAATTAATACTTTATTAATGATTATGTTAATCTGTCCAATTACATTTGAGTCCCTGAAATAAGGGAACGGTGTACAAAAATGGTTGCAATTCCTAAACGTTTCATATGATATTTTTGTTCAACCCCTTGAATTAAAGCTGAAAGTCTGCAATTCAATTACATCTAAGTTGTTTCATTTAAGATCCATTGTGGTGGCATACAGAGCCATATATATAACACATAGTGCTGTGAAAAAAAGTATTTCTTCTGTTTTTGTCTATATCTCATACTAAATTGATTCAGAAATGAAAGCAAATCCTAAGATAATACAAGGGCAACCTGAGTAAACACAAAATATAGTTTTTAAATGATAGTTATTTACTGAAGCAAAAACAGTGGGCCTGTGTGAAAATGTAATTGCCCCCATAGTTACTAATTCCCCAAATCTAACTGCATTCACAATGGGGTTCAGCTGCCAGAGTACCTGGTCATTCTGTTAGGATACATGGCATCATGGACTCTATCAAATATCAACAGATATTAAAATAAAACCTGACTGCCTCTGCCAGAAAGCTTAAAATGGGCCATGGTTGGATCTTCCAGCAGGACAATGATCCAAAACATACATCAAAATCAACTCAAAATTTTTTTACTGACCACAAAATCAAGGTCCTGCCATGGCCATCCCAGTCCGTTGACTTGAAAGCTATTGAAAACCTGTGGGGTGAACTGAAGAGAAGAGTCCACCAGTAAACCTCGAAATTTAAATGATCTGAAGAGATTATGTATGGAGAAATGGTCTCAGATCCCTTGCCATGTATTCTCAAACCTCATGAGGCATTATAGGAGAAGACTCAGAGCTGTTATATTGGTAAAGGGAGGTAGCACAAAGTATTAACTAAAAGGGTGCCAGTAATTGTTGCACAAATATATTTAACAAATATATATATTTTTTATAAACCTGTGTTGTGTTTGAAATTGATTGATTCATAGCCATGAGAGCAGAGTATTTTTGTGAATGTTTTGAACAAAAGATCAAAAGGTTAAACAATAAAGACAATTTTTTATTTGCTCATATATGCTTTTTATATTATATATATAAAAAGTAAAATATATTGGTATATACATATACACACACACACACTTGAAGCATGAATGTTAATTATTTTGATGTAATGTTTTACTCACTTTATTATATATATATATATAATTATGTTATCTTTTTTTTTAAAGACAAAACAGCCCAAATTCTTTAATTTCTCTAATTTCTGAGACAAATGTCTTTAGTAATCTACAGAATCAATAAAGCACTTAAAAGTGTTACTGTGAGTGCTGATCCTTTCCTGTGCGTTTTGTTGATAAATCGAAATGTACATTTCAGAAAGCCTAACTTTACCTTTTGCTGCTGCTTGTGGAGTTTCTAGTAAATCCTTAAAGAATAGAGGTTTTGTTTGTGAGAATGTGAGCTTTAGTAACTCTTTGCTACTCCTCTACTTCTTACACCACCCTCCTGACACTCCTAATTCCAGGATGTGGTCTTTGTGGTACACCACTCAACCATGAAATTCAGATCCTCCTCAAGACACACACACACAAAGAATTCCTCTGACCACCACTGTTGTGATACCACTGAATTTTTTTTTTAATGGTTACTAGTTATTTTGTAATTATTGATTATTAACACTATTATATTATCTTTGTCTGTTGTTTCAAAGTTCCTTTTTTATTATTATTATATATATATATATATATATATATATATATATATATATATATATATATATATATATATATATGCGCAAGTGCAGGATGAACAGTTGTTTATTAGAAAGAGAGATAGGCAGACAAATCCAAAACGTGATCCAAAACGTAATCCACAAACATGCAAGAGGTCAGGCGATTGGCAAACAGGTATACACGGGGCAAGGCAGGAATCTAGGTCGATAAACAAAACAAGAAACGAACTATGACGAGGGGCTGGAAGCGGATAATCCAGCGCAAACTAACTCTAAACATGGGCCGTGACTATGACTACGATACGCGTTAAACTAGCTCTAAACATTTACTCTTCGGCGTTGTGTGCTGGGAGGCGCGCGGTATATATGCGGACATAATCAGCGTCTAAACTGCTAGCAGCTGAGAGCAATTCAGACCCACGTGAAATCCCAGCCAATGACAGAACAGGGAGGAGACAGAAACATAAACAAAACACACGTGTCCAGAAGTCATTACAGTCAACAACGGAAAAGCAGGTGCTCGCGCATTCGCGCTTAGAGCACGCTGCTTCAAGGGGGAATCGTGACTATACATATATATATATATATATATATATATATATATATATATATATATATATATATATATATATATAAAGAACAAAAAATAATAAAAAAGAACTATATATAAATATATATATATATATATATATATATATATATATATATATATATATATATATATATAAATGTATATATGTATAGTCACGATTCCCACTTATATATATCCCATATATATATATATATATATATATATATATATATATATATATATATATATATATATATATATATATAAATAAAGAACAAAAAATAATAAAAAAGAACTATATATATATATATATATATATATATATATATATATATATATATATATATAAACTATAGTTCTTTTTTGTTGTTGCTAAATCCACACATGACACTTTCAAACATGTAGAAATTTGTCCATTACTACGATAAGGACAGCCATAGATACATCTAGTAATAATTACTCGGAAAAAGATGGTTTTCTTTGTTAAGTTATGTAGTTACTCATCCTAAGCAGTAACTCCTTGTTAGAACCACAAATTCCAGCATTACCACACAAAGCATTTCAGCCTAAACTGTCATGATGCAATATAGCAATATAAGACAAAATAATCAGAAACAATTTATCAGCAAGGATGATTCAAAATGAACTTAGGACAAGCACAAAGCACCTCTTTTTGTATATTTAGAATCTGAAGTAAACATTTCTCTCATGCTGAGTGACAAGTTAGTCAACGCTGGCCTGTGATATCTGCGGTAAATATCTCAGGGAGTTATTTTTTGGGCGTTATTAATGCGTTACTATAATGTGTTATTATAAGCAGTCATGACTTCGAACTTCCACTTCAGTAACAGCATTTCATCTGAACTCAATTCTCTCCTTGTTCTTATATTACTTACAACTCTGCGCATACCCACCGTATCACGCCATTTAAAACCAATGGAGTCTGCATATGACAGTTACAACAGGCTGATATCTTTAGTCAAACTGCAGCCATTCTAAAGGTGAATTTATCTGGCTATCTTGGAGAAGTTTTCATGACTGGATAAATAGTTTACTTTAGAGGCTTGCAGTCCTAGGGAATTCCTGCTGGAGCCAGTTAGATGTGCTGCAAAATAAGATTAATTTTTTAATTGTATGTAAAATTGGATGAGATCTCATAAATTGTGAGCAGAAGCAGGCGGTCTTTACCGCTTTATATTCTGTAAATCACTGAATTTTACACACGTAATTGTCATGATCTCGCCGGCAGATGGTGCTGTGGCGACAATGTGCACGAGCGGCTTCAGAGCACGCACGTGCACGTGCTTGAAGTGCTCATGGATGCTAAAACTGTGTCAAGTGTTGCCAGCTGTCAGCAATTAAGAGAATGCTGACTGGTTATTTAAACCCCTCGTGTTGCTGCGCACGTCACGCGGCATTAAAGTAAAGTAGAAAAGACGACGACAAACATAGAAGAAGACAATGACGACGAACATAGAAGAAGACGACGACGAACAGAGAAGAAGACGACGAACAGAGAAGAAGAAGACGACGAACAGAGAAGAAGACGACGACGATGAAAAGAGAAGAAGAAGACGACGACGGACAGAGAAGAAGACGACGACGACGAACAGAGAAGAAGATGACGACAACGAACAGAGAAGAAGACGACGACTTTAACAGAGAAGAAGACAAATGAATAATGGTGCCAGGTTGTGATTTTGCCATGCTCTGTCTGTTTTCCTGTTCCTTAGCTTATGCCTTGTTAAGAGTGTTTATGCCATGTCAGAGTTAAGAGTGTTTATGCTCTGCCTAGTTAAGAGTGTTCCTGTCTTTGTTTAATGAGTAGTCATGCTCTAGTTAAATGATGTGTTCCTGCTCTAGTTAAATGATATGTTCATGCTCTAGTTAGAGGAGTGGTTCCTGCCTGTTAATTGAGTGTTTCATGTCAAGGTGTGGTTCTAAGTTTGGTGCTTCCTGCCTTATTTCCAGTTAAAGGAGAAATGTTTAAGTTAGTTAAATGTGGTAGAGTTTCCACACCCTGTTTAAGTTTCCTGTTCTTTGCTTGAGTTTTATGTTTAGACCTTGTTTCCTGCCTCCTTGTGTGTTGACTTAAGTGGCAAATAAAGACTGTACTCCTGCGATTACTTCCTGTTTTGAGTCCTGTTTTGTAACAGTAATAGCTTTTGCTTTGGTATTTGTTTTTTTTTTCTATGTGGATTATTTCAGTTGAATGTAAATGTGTGATTCCCCCCTCTTCACAAAAATTCCATCTGATTAACTGAGTTAACATTCAACTGCACACCTACAGCAGGAGGAAAATCTGTCCATAAACTGCCCCCATCGCTGCACGTTATTAGCTTTGCATAGTAGCAGTACACATTAATGTACATTAATGAACATTAATGTAAAGTAAACCAGTATCCATGATATGTGAGAACCATGTTCCCACTTTATTTGTCCTAATGCTAATCGAGTGTCCCCCAGGCTAACAATAACATCAAGCTCTAGTTTATAGAAAATCTGCCCTTGTTTCTGAATCTTATCCAGAAAGGGCCAGAGTTGGTACAGGTTTTCATTCCAACCAAGCAGAAGCCACACCTGGGTCTATTGAAAGCCAAGATCAACTGTTTAATCAGCTAGAATCAGCTGTGACTCCTGCTTGATTGGAATGAAAACCTGCACTAATACCGCCCTTGTTTTAGATCAGTGGTCACCAACCCTGTTCCTGGAGATCTACCTTCCTGAATAATGTGTAAAAAAAAAAAAAACAACCTTTATCCATCTTTCATCCGCATTAAACAACACTATCTTTTGTTTCTACAGACTCTATCCAGACATTCTAAGTTCTTTTTTTCAGCCTGAAACAGTGTTTTCAAAATGTTTTGAAAAACAATAGTGTTTGAAACTCCATGTGTTTTCAATATGTCTTGTTAGATTTAACTTGTGTTGTCTGGTTGTATATTTGAGTTTGTGTTCTTTTTTCCCCATGCTTAACATGTTTTGGTTTGTGTACTTCCCTTAGCTTCTTACAGTTTAGTGAATCTTAAAGTAAAACCTTCAATTATTTTTGTAATTCAAATGTACATTGCTGTCACGATTTCCCCTTGAAGCAGCGTGCTCTAAGTGCAACTGCGCGAGCACCTGCTTTTCCGTTGTTGACAGTAGTGACATTTGGACACGTGTGTTTGTTTCTGTTTCTGTCATGTCTCCTCCCTGTTCTGTCATTGGCTGGGATTTTCACGTGTGTCTGAATCGCCCTCAGCTGTGAGCATTTACGACACTGATCATGTCCGCTTATATACGGCGCGCCTCCCAGCACACAACGCGGAATATTATAGTAGCTTAGTTTAGTGTCCTTACGATAGATAATCATAATCATAATCATAATCCATGTCATGTTTCATGTTTAGGTTCGTTTGTTAAGTTCACGCTGGTTTCTCCGCTACCAGTCCCACGCTATAGTTCATGTTTCTTGTTTTGTTTCTCGACCCTGTATTTCCGTGACCTTGACGTTGATTCCTGCCTCGCCCCTTTATGCCTGTTTGCCGATCGCCTGAACCTTGCATGTTACTGGATTACGTTTGTGGATCACGTTTTGGATTTGTCTGCCTGTCTCTCTCTTAAATAAAACTGTTCATACTGCGATTGCATCCTACCTTATCTCCGTTATGTCATGATACGTGACAGAATATTCCGCCAATCATCGATGCAGCACGAGAACGAAGAGGACGCAGAACCCAGAGGTCCATGCCAATCATCCCCACCTTGGATTCTATGCAGTTCTCGCAATGGACTTTCATGGACCTTCCCGATCGGTATGATGGCTTATTTGGTTATCCGGACTATTTTATGATAGAATGCCAGAGTTACTTCTCAAGCCTGTTTGACCCGAAGCCAAGGGAGAGACAATGGATCAAGTTCATGATGTCCCGATTTTTTGGCCCAGGTCGCAAGTGGGCACAGCAAGTAGCAGCCATGAGACCCCGGGTACTGGAGGACAGTAGGCAGTTTTCGGACTTGTTTCTGAGGGAGTTTGGAGAACCAGGGCAGAGCTGCAACTTGGATGAGCTGTTGAATCGAGTTAATGTGGCAAACAGTGCTGATCTTCCATTCCATATGCATTATGAGCGGATGAGCCACCAAGTTGATGTTAACACGGACAACCAAGTGCCTGAGGTTCAAGCCCAAGTCCAGTCTCAAGTCCCTGAAGTCCAAGTCAAGTCTCAAGCTTCTGAAGTCCAAGTCAAGTCTCAAGCTTCTGAAGTCCAAGTCCAGTTTCAAATCCCTGAGGTCCAAAGTCCAAGTCAAGTCTCAAGTCCCTGAGGTCCAAGTCCAAGTCAAGTCTCAAGTTCCTGATGTCACACCCAAGTCTACCAACCCGGTCGCCCAAGTTCAGCCCACGCTCAAGTCTACCAACCCGGTTGCCCAAGTTCAGCCCACGCCCAAGTCTACCGACCCGGTCGCCCAAGTTCAGCCCACGCCCAAGTCTACCGACCCGGTCGCCCAAGTTCAGCCCACGCCCAAGACTGCCGACACGACCACCCAAGTTCTGCCAAAGCCTGAGTCTGCCGACACGCACAGCCAAGTTCTGTTCACGCCTGAGTCTGCCGACACGCACAGCCAAGTTCTGTTCACGCCCGAGTCTGCCGACACGGCCACCCAAGCTCCGCCCATGCCCAAGGTTCACCTGGTGACCTCAGAGCCTCAGCCTCCCTGGTCAGCCGAGGTCGTCACTCTGCCTTCCAGTTCAACCGGGGACGTCTCTCCACTTCCATGCTCTGACGAGGACGTCGCCCTGGTTCCCTGCTCCGCCGAGGACGTTGCTCTGCCTTCATGCTCCGCCGAGGGCGTCGCTCTGCATTCATGCTCCGCCGAGGACGTCGCTCTGCCTTCATGCTCCGCTGAGGATTTCACTCAGCCTGCCTGCCCGGCTGTGGACGTCGCTCTGCCTTTATGCTCTGCCGAGGACGTCGCTCTGCTTTCCTGCTCCGCCGAGGACGTCGCTCTGCCTTCATGCTCCGCCGAGGACTTCGCCCAGCCTGTCTGCCCGGCTGTGGTCGTTGCTCAGCCTGCCTGCCCGGCTGTGGTCGTCGCTCCGCTTTCATGCTCCGCCGAGGATTTCACTCAGCCTGCCTGCCTGGCTGTAGTCGTCGCTCTGCTTTCATGCTCCGCCGAGGACGTCGCTCCTCTTCCCTGCTCCGCCAAGGACGTCGCTCTGCTTTCCTGCTCCGCCGAGGACGTCGCTCTGCTTTCCTGCTCCGCCGAGGACGTCGCTCTGCCTTCATGCTCCGCCGAGGACTTCGCCCAGCCTGTCTGCCCGGCTGTGGTCGTTGCCCAGCCTGCCTGCCTGGCTGTGGTCGTCGCTCCGCTTTCATGCTCCGCCGAGGATTTCACTCAGCCTGCCTGCCTGGCTGTAGTCGTCGCTCTGCTTTCATGGTCCGACGAGGGCGTCGCTCCACTTCCCTGCTCCGCCGAGGACATTGCTCTGCTTTCCTGCTCTGCCGTGTACGTCGCTCTGCTTTTTTGTTTCGCCAAGAACGCCGTGTGGTCTCCAGGCTCTGCTTGGGACATTCTGCCCAGGGGGCCGGGGCTGCCAATGGAGATGGATGTTTCATGGCACTCCAGGAGGAGTGCCCTTGGGGGGGGTGTTCTGTCACGATTTCCCCTTGAAGCAGCGTGCTCTAAGCGTGACTGCACGAGCATCTGCTTTTCCGTTGTTGACAGTAGTGACATTTGGACACGTGTGTTTGTTTATGTTTTTGTCATGTCTCCTCCCTGTTCTGTCATTGGCTGGGATTTTCACGTGTGTCTGAATTGCCCTCAGCTGTGAGCATTTATGACACTGATCATGTCCGCTTATATACGGCGCGCCTCCCAGCACACAACGCGGAATATTATAGTAGCTTAGTTTAGTGTCCTTATGATAGATAATCATAGTCTTAGTTCATGTTTCATGTTTAGAATCATCATAGTCCATGTCATGTTTCATGTTTAGTTTCGTTTGTTAAGTTCACGCTGGTTTCTCTGCTACCAGTCCCGTGCTATAGTTCATGTTTCTTGTTTTGTTCCTCGACCCTGTATTTCCGTGACCGCGACGTTGATTCCTGCCTCGCCCCTTTATGCCTGTTGCCGATCGCCTGAACCTTGCATGTTACTGGATTACGTTTGTGGATCACGTTTTGGATTTGTCTGCCTGTCTCTCTCTTAAATAAAACTGTTCATACTGCGATTGCATCCTACCTTATCTCCGTTACGTCACGATGCGTGACAATTGCAATGCAATTAAACTTTTATACTCTAGAAAAATGTAAAAATAAATATGAAATTATAAATGAAAAAAGGTTTGCCATGTGTCAGTTTTTCGTACTTTTTGTTTTCGATCATTTTTGTTGACTTCAAATCCATAGCTGTGTCTGAAAGAAATTAATTGTTTATCATTTACCTTTTTATCATTTAATCAATATAAACATGAATACCAGCAACATTCCAGCGGGAACGTTTCAGGACGTTTGCATAGAGATAAAATGGAAAGTTCCCTTAATATTTTCTTTAATGTTCCATAACAACAAAAAAAAAAAAATCCTTAAAGCATTTTAAAAAACTGGATGTTTCGAACGTTCAGGGAACAAATAATGTTTTCATAACTTAATGGGAATGTACCGTTATTTTCGGACTATTATTTTCCCACTAACTTTAAAAAGAAAATATTTTTTGTACATATATAGGCCGCACTCGTCTATAAGCCGCAGGTGTCCACGTTGTAACATGAGATATTTACACAGAAAGATGTTACACAAAGATTTTTTTTTTTAAAACTTTTAATTAAATACGTACCGTAAATGCTTTTTTCCGAACAGTGCCTGTAACACGGCTGGTTAAAAAATTAAAAAATACAGTTGCCTACCAGGAAAAGTCATTGATCGCTATCTTCATTTTCCTCCTGCGCACTAAACCACTAAAGTCGCCTTCTTCAGTGTCGGAATTGAACAGCCTCGGAATTACTGGTACTTCGTCACACACTTCCTCAGTCTCTCTTTCGTTGTCGCTCTCAATGTCACATACGTCTCGAGGCAAATTCGCCCTTGAGCTTGTGCTGTCCTCTTCATCACGCAGCAGTCCAGCCTTTCGAAACCCGCTGGTGATGGTAGATTTTATGACACTGCTCAACGCTGTTAGGATCCACTGGCAGACTGGAGCAAAAGTTGCTCTTCGCATGCTATTTCCTTCTTCGACAGCCAGATCGATCGCCTTTAACTTGAAAGCTGCATCATATGCATTTCTTCGTGTGTTTTCCGTGATGAGGGGGTGTGCATGAAGCGCAAAATGACTGATCTGAAGAATTTAGTGTGAGTGCGTTTGATTTAATTTGAACCACTGAATCCACTGTGACCTGTTCGGTAATTTCATTGGTCCGATGTGACGAGGCTAAATGTTTTGGCGGCATGAAGCGCGTTAGCTAGTAAAAATTAGCATTGTTTAAGCCGCAGTGTTCAAAGCGTGTGAAAAAAGTAGCGGCTTATAGTCCGGAAATTACGGTAGTTATATAATAAAACATTCTTAGACCTTATTTTTTTTGTTAGCTGGGAAGTCCATGGTGATGAAGCAGAGTCTGTCAATCACTTGGGCAACCAGTAACCACTCCTCATTGAGAGATCAAACAAGAGAAAAAAAACCAAAACAATCCATTGTGCAAATTCAAATGTCCTTATCCACAGGACAAATATTTACACTGCTCGTACCAGGAGTGCTTCACTCCAGTTAAATCACATTCACCACAAATTTGTTTAAATTCAGCTATACACCATGTGTCTTTTTTTCTTGTATTAGTTTATTAATGTGACAGTCACTGTACTCACTTTCTGGAAGTTGTTCAATTCTAGTAACGCTATGGCCAGACTCCAAGTCAAATTCTGGACCATGTCTGCCTCTAGGCTGTTCCCTGGGGATGAGCAGTTACAGCATGCTTCATTTAAAGCATATATACAGTCCCCTCTGAAAGTATTGGAACAGCAAGGCCAATTCTATTGTTCTCACTATACACTGAAGACATTTAGGTTTGCATGATGAGATGACTGATCAGAATTCCAGCTTTCATTCCCTCATATTTACATCTAGATTTATTAAACAACTTAGAACATGGCACTTTTTGTTTGAACCCATCAATTTTTTTCAAGTGATATTCAAAAAATATTGGAACATGTGACTGATGCGTGTTTCTTGCTGCTCAGGTGTGGCCTGTTAAATTGATCGTTTAAAGAATTAAAAGCTCTGAACACCTACTCTTTGTTTGAGCCTAGGTTTTGACTGCGAAGACTGCATTTGTTGTTAAATAGGATAAACCAACATGAAAACCAGAGAGCTGTCTAAATCTCTGTAAAGCAAGCCATTTTGAATGGCTTTTGAATTCAAGCCATTTTGAATTTCTCCAATTTAAAGAGTCTCATATTCATATTTTGATCTCAAACCTAAATACCTTCAATATATCGTGCGAAAACAATAGAATTAGCCTTGCTGTTCCAGAACATTTGGAGAGAACTTTCTCTCTCTCTCTCTCTCTCTCTCTCTCTCTCTCTCTCTCTCTCTCTCTCTCTCTCTATATTTATATATATATATATATATATATCTATATATATATCTATATATATATATATATATATATATATATATATATATATACACACACATACATGCAATTTTTTGCATTGCAATTCTTTCAATATATATGAATATCAAAATGCTGTTAAATTATTCTTGTGGCTCTGTCTACTGATCATCTGAGCTAATTTTGGTAAGAATTGGATAAAATGATCATGTGGAGAGTAATCTGATGAACTAAATTTCTTTTCTCTAAGATATTTTCTCAAAATATTCAACAATTATAGCTATTTGAAAAGTGAATATTTGAACTAGTGGTGGCACTATAGAGTTGGTCCTAGAGACCCCATAATTGGTCCAGACACTAGTCATGGTCATATCTATGAGTGTGCCAAATTGAATAATTTTTCTACTTACGGTTCATATGGCTGCCATAGCCTCCCATTGAGGAAGAAGAACAGAAGATGCAGAATAATAATAAGAAAATGAATTGATGCAGTAGGTGCCTATGCAACTTTGGTGCTTGGCCCCTAATGATGATAATAATAATAATAATAATAATAACAAGAAGAAGAAGAAGAAGCAGAAGAAGAAAACTAACAGATACAATAGGGGCTGTAGCCCATTGAGGTCTTGGCCCCTAATAAATATAGCTGCAAACAGCAATTCCAGGGCCAAGCAATCCAAAGGCAAAGTGAGGACATAAGCAAGTATGATCTTAGCTTGTTCATGATTTTATGATAAACTGTTCAGAAGTTATAAGCAGCATAACTCTTTTGTCTTTGTTGAATTCGTTCACTTATTTTTTGAGAACAGTCAGAAGAATTATTGGAAGAACCATCTAGGACGAGTTCGAAAAAGTACGTTTTTTAAAAAATTCAAAATGGTGAAAAAATTTTCATGATGGAAAATGATGTCATAGGGTGCACTTGAATCGTCTTGAGCCAAGAAATCAGAAGATAAAAGAAGCAGAAACATAAGTGAAATTTTGAACAGTTGGTGGTGCTAAAGGGATTGAGTTAGAGACTCCAAAATTGCTGTGCTTAATGGTCAGACTCTCCTCTATCAGTCTGCCAAAATTTCACAACTTTTTACCCTACGGTTCTATGGGCTGCCATAGACTTCCAGAGCCGAAGAAGAAGAATAAGTATAGCAGCATTTAAGGGGCCAAGCATTAAAGAGGCTAAATGAAGAGCTAAACAAGCATGGCAGGGAGCATCAAAACCAACTGTAAAAAAGAGCAATTTGAGACATTTGTATATTATTTTAGGCAAAATGGTTGAACATCCATAAATTAAATAAATTGTTATGATTTAATTACTTATCATATTTGACCAATAGGTGGTGCTGTGATGAAATTTATGTGATGTAGTCAGTGTGGGGTCACAATGACACACACAAAGTTTGGTGTCAATATTCCAAAGGCTTGCAAAGAGCCTCTAAATACCTTTAGCATTTTGCCATCAAAGTTGTTAATGCATTAAACAATAACTGTATGGTCTGAAGATGATCTGAAACGAATTTGGTGAAAATCGGGCCAACGCTCTAGAAGGAGTTCAAAAAAGAATCTTTTCAAGACAATTCAAAACAGCAGACAGCAAATTCGATTGACCATGACATAATTTATATCATTGTTCTTGGCATGACTCAAGGAATCTATCAAGTCCAGTGTCATTAAGTAATTAAAATGATATTAGCATTTTTGAAATTGCATTATAATTGTTTCAAAAACACAGCAACTACCCTCAAGTTATGACAGAAATGACAGGTACTAATTTCAAGTCCAATGAACAGTGCATGATGAGTTAAGTAAACTATCAATCATTAAAAAAACATTTATATTAAAAATAACAAAAAAATGTGTCATGTAATATTATAGAAGGAATAATAATATAATAGAAGGAACTCTGGACTACAGTTCCCAGCAGCCACTGCACCACACCATCATTTCACATGACCACCTGTATCTGAACTTCATTTATATTTATAGCCACAGTTTGCACTACACTGGTTGTCTTATGATGGTCTTATTTTGCCGTTGTTATGTTGCGGTTGTCTCTGCCTAGATGCCACAGTTTATGTGTTTAATCATTTATGTTGGTACTTTTGTTTTATTTCAATTAAATCTGCACTGGCATTCTACACGCATTCTGTGTTGTGACAAAAAGCTAATTCTTGCAATTTTGTCTCAAAAGAGTGGAATAATTTTTGACTCAAGAGTATAATAATAATAATAATAATAATAATAATAATAATAATAATAATAATAATAAGGGGAAGAAAACTAATGAAATCAATAGGGGTCTTTGCCCCTTCTGGGCTTGACCACTAAATATAGATGTAAGCAGCAATTAATTGCCATGCCAAGTACAAAGTGACATTTGTATATGATCTTAGGCAAATGGTTTAAAAGTCATAAGCAATAATCATATAGCAATTGATTGTATTTATCATGTTTGACCAATAGGTGGCGCTGTCACCAAACATGTGTGTTCAGGGTGGGGTGTCAATGCCACACACAAAGTTTCAGTTACACAAAGTTTCAGCCACAGCCTCAGATTCAGTTTGGCATCATGGCATCATTTTTTGTTGATGCATTAAATGAGAATGGTTTGGTCTATTTAGAAGATTTTGGCTGGCACGATTACCTGAATCCAATTTGGTGAAAATCGGGCAAATGGGCTAGGAGGCGTTTGAAAAAGTAGTTTTTCAATGAAATTCAAAACGACAGACAAAAAGTTCAGCTGACCATGACTTTATTAGTATCATTGTTCTCGGCCTGAATCACTGAATATAGTAAGACCAGTGTCATGACAATGGGCAAAAGCAATCAAAAGCAATTAGCATTTTTTGAAATTCCATTATAATTTTTGACCACAAGGTGGCATTCCAAAACAATGCAGATACACTCAAGTCATGATGCCAATGAAAGGTATTAAGTTTGGTCTGAATATTCTAAAACCACTATGGAGATATAGCCTCACATCCATTTCAGCGTAATCGCCATTGAATTATTTGAGAATGGTTTGAGAATTTTTTGCCAGCATGGTCTGATGACAATCTCATGAATTTTGTCAAAATTGGATGAATGATCTGAGACGAGTTCAAAAAAGTAGGTTTTTAGGAAAATTCAAAATGGAGGACAGGCATTTTAGCCTACCATGGCATAAATGGTATAAATTCTCTGTCATCTCATAATTCATCTCATGATGATGCACAAAAGTAGTCAAAAGCTATTTGTATTTTTTTATTGCATTATAACAAGGTGGTGCTTTCCTGAAACTTTTTGAGTACTTGTGCGGCATGTTGCTGATGACACCTACTAATTTTTGTAACAATGCGCCAAGTCGTTCATAAAATACAGTATTTAAGACTCAATTCAAAATAGCCAACCACCAAAAAAGCTGACATTCGAAAAATGTAATATTAAATGACTTGTTATGCCCCACTGAATCTGTAGAGACTAGTTTCATGAATTTAGGACAGGCCATTCATAAGTTATAAGCAAAAATTTGATTTTTGATATCTCATGACCACTAGGCGACACTATTCTGAAACAGTACAAGTACCCTCAAGTCATGATGGCTATGACATACACTAAGTTTGGTATGAGTATGCTAAAGCATTTAGGAGATATAGCCTCCCGTCCATTTGGCATGCTCTCCTCTGGATTCATTTGCAGGTTGTCTGGGAACACTTTGGTCTTTCAAAAAGCTTTTTTATAATTTTTTGCCTGCATAGTCTGAACATGAAGTCTTCACATTCAGTGCTTGGCCCCTAATAATAATAATAATAATAATAATAATAATAATAATAATAATAATAAGAGGAAGAAGAAGAAGAAGAAGAAGAAGAAGAAGAAGAAGAAGAAGAAGAAGAAAACTAACGAAAACAATGAGTTGTCACCCCTTTGGGGCTTGACCCCTAATAATAATAATAATAATAATAATAATAATAATAATAATAATAATAGGAAACCTAATGGATACAATAGGTGCCTATGCACCTTCGGTGCTTGGCCCCTAAATAGGTCTCATCCAAGTGTGATTCTGTAAGAATCACCTGTATGCCTTCTGTTGTTTATGCCTGTCGAGACCCTCCAGTAAGACCATATAGTGCCACTAGATAGGTTCTTGTCTGTGCTTTCTTGCACTGATTTAGCAAATATCCATACATTGTTTAACCACATATTACCAATTTATACAGGCTACACTGTAGTTTTTGCTATACACATATTGAAGAGGTTTTTTTTTAAGATCAAAAGATGAATATGAGATAATAGATCAGAATTTCAGCTTTAATTTCCTATTATTTACATCTAGATGTGGTAAAGAACTTAGTGGCACCTTTTGTTTGAACCCACCCATTTTTCAAGTGATCAGAAATAGTGGAACATATGACTGAGAAGTGTTTCTTGTTGCCCGGGTGCACCCTGTTAGATTGATTGTTTAAATAATTAATGGCTCTGAGTGTCTACTCTAGGTTTGAGCCCTGAGTTTCACCTGTGAATACTGCATTTGTTGTTAAAAAATATATATACAGTGAGCCTGTAGAGCAGCCCTTGCAGTGTCTGATTGCAAGTCCTATGGTACTATTAATACAAGACAATGACCATTCATTCCTCAGAACCATTATTCATCTACCAAAGAGGAAAGACATGGGAAGCACCCTTGTATATGCTGTATAGGCTGGCCAACTAGGTAGTGAATGACATAACCATGGCCTATAGGGAATATAAAAAGTCTATACGCCGTGATAAAATGGCAGGTTTTTGTGATGTAAAATAAATAAATAAATAAAAATAATAATAATAAGATAAATCATGTCAGAACTTTTTCCACCCTTAATGTGAAATGTATAAAAATTATGTGAAAAACAATCAAACATTTTTTGGAAAAATAGGAAAAATGAAAAAAATTATAATAACTTAGTTCCATAAGTGTGCACATCCTTTTATAACTGGGGATGTGGCTGTGTTCAGAATAAATGAATCAAATTCAATTTCATGTTCAAAAGTAATTATCATATAGCTGTCAACAATGAAATTACTCTAATTAAACCCAAATAAAGAACAGCTGTTTCTGTAGGATTCTCTTAACATCTTCTTGGTTTAATCCTAATGCTGAAGCCATGGTCCACAAAGAGCTTACAAAGCATGCATGGTAACTCACCTGTTGAATCAATCAGGAATCAATTAGCAGAGGACTATAAAAGAATATCCAAAACATTAGATTAGATTACATTAGATGTACTATGGCACCCTGAAGGCCATCATCAACAAACAGAGAAAATGGAACACCACACTGACATCACCAAGAACAGGATGTCCCTCCAAAACTTATAAAAGGACAAGACAAAAACTTACAAGGGAGGCTGCCAAGAGAGCAATGCCAACATTAAAGGAGCTCAGGAATATCTGACAAGTACTGATTACTTCTCTACATCTGACAACAATCTATCGTGTTCTTCACATGTCTGGGCTATGGGGAAGGTGGCTAGATTGAAGCCCTTTCTCACAGAAAACATCCAAGCCCAACTAAATGTGGCAAAATGTACTATGGTCTGATGAGATGAATTCCAAAAGTTATAATAATTCAATAATTCCAAAAGGTATGTTTGGTGCAAAAAAAAGCACATAACCAAAAGAAAACCATACCCACAATGAAGCATTCTGGTGGCAGCATCATGCTTTATGGTTGCTTTTTTCAGCCAGGACTGGGGCTTTTATTAAGATGTAGGGAATCATGAATAGCTACAAATACAAGTCAATTTTGGTGCAAAACCTTCAGGTGTCTGATAGTAAGCTGAAGATGAAAAGGAATTTCAGCTTTTAGTATGGCAGTGAGCCAATGCATGCATGGTTTGATTGTTTTTAAATGACCTAGCCAGAGCCCAGACCTGAATCCAACTAACAATCTGTGGGGAGACCTGAAGCAGGCTGTGCACAGGAGATGCCCTCTCAATTTGATAGGTGTAGAATGTTTTTGGAAGAAATAATGGGAAAGCCATGGCCATCCCGATTCTTGAAATCCACACCACAGAAACTGTGGAACCCCCGTGGAACATCTAAGGGATTAGAAGGAGAAATTGTCCTATTACTGTGGCAGCCCTCAGCATCAAGTAGCACACTGCTTCTTTAGGCCATTTACAAGGCCAGTACAGCCGAATCATCAGCAAGTACCTTCCACCTCTCGCTCCCATATGGTGAGTCACTCCAATTTTTTCTCTCACCAGAATTTTGTACTCCTCATTCAGATAACAGACACATAGAATGTCGTGTTACAGCTCTGATTGATTCCAGCGCTGCTGGAAAGTTCATAGACAGCATCCTCACCGAAAAGCTTCAGCTACCAGCTTTGCAACTGCAACACCCTCTCCTTGTCCATGTCAAGACAGAAAACTAAACTCTGGTAAGAGCAGAGCTGGAGGTGTTTGCTTTATGACAAACACTTGTTGGGGCACAGGTGTTACAGTTTTAGCAACACACTGCTCCATGGAGCTTGAACTGCTTACGATTAAATTCCCCCTTGGAATTTAGCTCAGTCATCCTTACAGTAGTCTACAATTTGCCTTATGCAGACAAAATGAAAGCATTGTATGAACTGTACAACACCATTAATGGACTAGAAGTTGCACAACCTGAGGCTGCTTTCATTGTTGCTGGGGATTTAATAGGGTGAAAGTTCTTCCCAAATACTACCAGCACATTAATTTTCCCACATGAAGTGACCAGACCTTAGATCACTGCTAGATCTAGATCACGGATGTGTTTATCATCCTCAATCACAAGGAATTGTGGAAAGGGTGAATGGTACCCTCGAGGCTAAGCTCAACAAGAAATGTGCTAGCACTAAACTCAACCTATTGCAGCTGATCCCACAGACCCAGGCTGCCCCACCAGCCTCCAAGTAGACCTCCTCACCTCCTTTTTAGCCCTTGACTGGTCCCCATACAATACAGTAGTGAGAATATAATAGTGGACTGAAATGAAGAAAAAACAGTTAAGGGGAATACAAAGGGGAATCATAGAGTAAAGAGGGCTTATGAAGTGGATCTTAATATATATATAGACACAATAGGACAACCAAAAGGTTAAATTGGGAGATGGGGGGGGGGGGGGGGGGGGGGGGGTTGGTGGTTTTGGCTCTGTGATTTTAGGCTTACAAGAAGTGCATATGTATATGCATATAGGTGTATATGCATAATCTAGGACAAAATCTGTAATACAAACTCTTATCAGTTGACAAACTGTAAAATAGAACAAGTTGAGAGTTGAATCAAAGGGATCCCAAGAAATTCAACAAAACTTCAAAATGTGCTCAACTCATTACACTTAAGTCGATCATAGAAAACACAAAACTTTGCCTATGACATAAAAATGCACAAAACTCTTATCAGTAGGACCAGTTAATTCATTAGATCCTAGATGGGCTGATATGGGGAAGCCTGTAGACCTTCTGGTAGTGACCCACTTCTGAACATATTTTGTGGGGTCCTAAAAGGTAAGCAGAGGTCCAATCATTTTAATGAACATTAGACCAGAGACATTTTCTATTTTCAGTTGTAATGGTGTCACAACTGTATTCATTTCTGAAAAACCTTTCTCACACTATAACTTTATTTAACAACAGAGAATCCTATTTTCAAATGATCACACAGTTCTCTCACTTCATCTTCCCAATCGATTAAAGGTAGAAGGCTTGGCCATGTGTTTTTATCCAACACATTGATTTTATGTATAGTGATTCCTCTTCATTTGTGACCATCCTTGCATGCTTTTGCATAGTGCTTCAGTTGATTTACATACTAGTGATTCCATCTGCAGTTGTTCTCTCTAGCTCAAGAAGATCTAAGAAGAAGGTCAGTGACTCTGAGCTATTAAGTGATATTCTGAGGTACACAATTAGACAAGACTTCTTGTTTAATAAGGTGCTTTAATCCACAATAACAGTCAACTTTGCTCAAGTCACCCTGATGCTTGCCAATAATGCTTGCCTTTGGTTAGAAAATGCACAATGTCTGTACATGTGACATTTGAGTGAAGAACACGGCCAACATTCACACTATTTATCACCTGAAGGTCTATTATTCATGGATAATCAGAGTAAGGTTGGCTATTTCTTGCAATATAGTATGCTGTTCTGAAGACGTTGTGGGTTGAAGCTAAAATGTCACTTGGTGTTTTCAGAAAGCTTAATTATAGAGCTTTCTCACCTTGTTTTTTCACAATGTCTTCTGCTAATTTATGACTGTGTGACAAATTATGTTCATTAAGTTTTTTCTCAATGATTTCTGGGTGGATGTTCCAAAAGATTCACTTTTATAATTTATGACATTTCTAATCAGTATGTTATGGAATAATGATTATGATGTTATCTTTAAGGATTAAAAGGAAGGAATGATGAAAAATTTTCTATTATGCTGTACCTTATAAGAAAACATATATATATATATATATATATATATATATATATATATATATATATATATATATATATATATAGTCTTTTAGACTTTTCCTGACTGGATAGAACGCTTCTATTTTCAGGACCAGCTCTTTGTATGATAAGGGATGGTTTTGCGGCCATATTAGGCTGACTCAAATGAGGGAATGTGCTCTTTTCACTTCATACACTGTATTGAAGGGACTTGGGAACAAAAGCTTTTTTCATTAAAATGACCGAGGTTATTTTAATCCTGACCAAGGATATTTTATTAATCCTGACTGAGGTTATTTTATTAATCCTGACCGAGGTTATTTTACTTTTTTCTACACAAAATTACTATAGACTAAATAATTAACACAAAATTATCCAACAGTAGAATGGACAGAGACTCAGAGAGGACTGGTAAAAAACGGGAGGTGTATGCCTCTACGTGAATGATCAGTGGTGTCATCCTGGTCATGTCATGGAGAAAGAGACAATTTGTGACCAGAACATTGAGTTGCTTGTGGTAAGTTATCAACCTTACTATTTGCAAATATTTACTATTTCCCTTTCAAAGGGAACACCACATTGCGTGAGCTCAACGCTGTGGGAAGCACCCTTGCACGTGACCGGTATCTGGAGCTTGTGTAACATCATGCCTATTTATAGGCCTGTCATGATCAGGTGACATGGCAATTAAGCGCGTCACGTGATATATAAATGGCACCTGTGAACCACGCCGTCAGCCTTATTATCTTCTACAAGACTGCTTGTCAGTCGTTTGTGTAACGCTCGCAAAAAAGACTGTTCATTTCCTCTCTATCTTTTAAAAAAAATAAGAAAGAAAAATCTCGTAACTTTTCTGTCCCTTTAAGTGTGTGAAATGTCTGAGTGTTTAAGTGTCAGCCGAGGCAGCCAGCCAGCTCAGATCCTGGGGATCTCCTGTGGATCTGGAAGAGGAGCCGGAGATGTGCGCTTTTCTGTCTTTTGCTCTGTCTTCCGGGTCCGGTTCTCCACTGGATTTATTAATTAAACTGATGCTGCTTTGTATACATTAGGGGAGCAATTAGATACCACAAATAGAATTACATGGCAAAATAGACAGGTATTAAATTGGCTATTGGCAGAAAAAGGGTGGTTGGGTTTTGTTTGGAGATTAGTGTTTTACTTGTATCCCTAACAGCACTGCACCTGAAGGAACGTTTACTAAAGCCGTAAACAAGCTGAAGTATTTAAGACAAGATGTCACTGAAAATGCAAGAAGGGTTATGCACACTTGGGACTACACACTTGGGACTTGAGTCAACATTGGGAAAATGGAGAGCTTGGTTAATAAAATTGGGAATAATGATAGCAATAGTAGCAAATGTTGGAGTATTGCTGTTTTTGTTAGATCGTTTATGATTCGTGCCACTGTTAAACAAATGTCACTGCAATCTGGAGCGTCCAAAAGTGGTGAGTCAATGGTGCATGATGTACTGTTGGCTCAAATTTAGCCTATTACCCAAAAACATTTAAAACTCAACTTAGAAGCCAATACTCACATCTACCTCTGAGCCCAGTTGGAGATAGAAAAAATACACCAGCCGTGAGTGAGAAGAAGCAAGGGTCCAGCTTTATTGTTCCATTCCACCACACGAGATCCACACCGATGAGAATTCTCAAAAGTGATCCCCATACCCTGAGCTTAAGCTCCAGTATTTATACTGTACTTACACACTAAATAACCCATATGTTTCAAGAAGACTATGATCTCATTACCAATAGGGTTAAAAAAGAGCTCATTTACCTTACTCTTATGTTCCAGAAAAGGCCTATTTCACTTACACATAGAATTGAAACCAGGGGTTTTAATTTACACATAAAATCAGAACCCAGGCATTTCTAATAACCCAGAAAATAAAAACCCAGAGTTTTGAATTACACAGAGAATCAGTAACCAGAGTTTTCAGTTACCTAGGGCGTCAGAAACCAGACTTCTCAGTTACCTTAGGGGGTCAGAAACCAGGATTCTCATTTACCTTAGGGGGTCAGAAACCAGAATTCTCAATTACCTAGGGAAATTAAATGACGTAGACAAGACGACTAAACAACCGGGAGGGACCTTGGTCTTATCGTTATCTCGGGGGGGGGGGGGGGGGGGGGGGGGGGGGGGGGGCAGTTTGACCCAGCCACCCTTATAACTGGCTCTCTTCATGGTTCTCTAAAAATTAAGGCTTTCCTTGCGAGACGAGAATCTTCACCATCTGAATCATGAGTAAGTTATATTTTTCCTGTATTTCTCGTTTATAATTTATTTTCATATTTGCACTATATTTCTTATTTTATATATATTTATACTACTTGAAAAGCGGTTTACTGTACTTCCAACTTCTTAATATCATTACAGTTCTACTGTCCTGCATATCCTACTATTCTGTTTTTTATAGAGTTTCTCTATTACTATAAGATATTATTAAAGTTATTCATGTGTGTGTATGAGGAAGAGAGAGTGTGTGTGTATGTATGTTGTGTCTACTTGCCCGACCTTGACTGTACGAGCGTGTGTGTGTGTGTGTGTGTTTTTAGCACTCCTCAGCTCGTACACTTCTTTTTGACTTTTTTGACTATTACTGCTCTTAAAGATCTTTAAAGTGTAATTCCAAATGTTTATTTTATGACATTTTTTATCCACAACAGTACCAAAAGAGGAACCTTTGACTTCTGGCTCAACTGGGTCTTTTATAAGAAGCAGAGAATACCAGTTCCCCAAGTGAAGACTTAGAAGAACCTTGATGAGCCATGCCCTGGGTGTAAGTGCCAGCCTAACCTCTCCCCAAGGATGACCTTCGACAATATGAACGTATCTGGGTTGAAGAATAACATAACTACTGCAGGATAATTATCCTACAAGAGAAAGAGACTCTATGTTTTTATTATTTTATATTAATTTGATTCTGCTTGATCACTATTGTGTTCTACATAACCATGACAATCACAGGCAAGCGCTGAACCAAATGCATGCTCATGCTTGTAACCCAATGTTTAGTCTTTTTGAATATACAGTGCAGTGAAAAAGTATTTGATTTCTTCTGTTTTTGTGCATATCTCATACTAAATTGTTTCAGAAATTAAAACAAAATCTAAGATAAAACAAAGGCAACCTGAGTAAACACAAAATACAGTTATTTATTGAAGCAAAAAAGTTGTGCAATACCAACTGGGCCATTGTGAAAATGTATTTCCCCAAATCTATGAAACTGCATTATGCATAATGGGGTTCAGCTGGACTAGATGCAACCAGGCCTGATTACTGCCAGCCCTGTTCAATCAAATCAACACTTAAATACAACTTTTTCAGCAGCATGAAGTTAACCCTTAAACACATGCCTTAGGTCATTAGGGACCCCAGACGTCATCCAGTACCATCCCCCTCATTAATTTTTTCCACATTAGACCTCCACTGACATGTACTGGAGGCTGAGACAGAAGCCAGTGCAGGTTAGGTAGTTTAATACAATAGTCCAAAGGATAAGGCAGAAAACAATAATCATGTCAATCGTTCGATTGACAATGGTCAATCAAACAGGCAAACAGTCCAAACTAGGCAAAGCAAAGAGGCAAGGTCGTAAACAAGAACAAGGTCAAAACCAGAATAAACAAACATGGTATCAAGGCTTGATAATGAGGGAGACAGAAGGCAACTATCCATGGCTGCCATTTTTTGTACACCGCAGTGCAGGATGGGAAATGTAGTCACTGGAGCCAACACTCCCTTCCCCGGTGGTCCTGGCACTCTGGGCAAAATTTTCTCACAGCCCCTCAGGTTACAATGCAGGCATTGTCCAACATGTAGCAGGTTCCTCAAGGAGCTGAAAAGCAGACATGAGGCTGGGGCTGGTGCGCCGGGGCCTTTAGGCAAGACCCAGGCTTGGAAATTTATTAATTTTAGTTGGGGGCTTGACTTGGTGGGCTGTCTCGTCAGCCTTTCCTGAGTGTGGAGCGATGTCCTCAGCGGCGCACAGAGGTAGAGCGTCGTTCTCCATTGACTTTGCAGGCTGCACGTGGTTGGTCGTGACGTCGGCTTCAGGTGTAAGCAGAACTTGGTTGGTTGTGACATCGGCTTCAGGCATGAGCAGAACTTGGTTGGTCGTGACGTAGGCTTCAGGCGTGAGCAGAACTTGATTGGTCGTGACGTCCCTTCAGGCATGAGCAGAGCTTGATTGCCCATATCAGCCGGCTTCAGGCGTGAACATGGTTTGAGAGGCAGCCTCTTCAACCTCGGACAGGAACGTGTCTTGGGAGGCCGCCGCTTTGACCTCGGACAGGAATGTGTCTTGGGAGGCCGCCTCTTTGACCTCGGACAGGAACATGTATTGGGAGGCCGCCGCTTTTACCTCAGACAGGAACGTGTCTTGGGAGGCCGCCTCTTGGACCTCAGACAGGAACGTGTCTTGGGAGGATGCCTCTTCGACCTTGAACAGGAACTTGACTGGAGCTCTGGAGATGAGGTCACCATGTTGACCTCCGGCTGGACCTTGGCAGGTGAGACCACCTCGTGGGTCTCAGGTTGGAGCTCTGGGAAGGAGGTTGGCAGATTGACCTCCGGCTAGAGCTTGGCGGGTGAGACCACCTCATGGGTCTCAAGCTGGAGCTCTGCCCTTGCTCTCTTATGGAGACGTTTGTGGGCACAACAGCTTCCCTTGAAACATTCCTGAGAGCAGAAATATGATCCGGGTATCGCAAATGTTTACTACAGGTGGGACACTGTAGCTGGGCTTCTTAACAGCAGCCCTCGGTCTTGCAGGTCTGTCTCATCCCCGCCACTGCCCTGTCAGCCAGGGACTGAAGCTGAGCTGTAGGCCAGCTCCCTCTCGTAATATGAGGTGAAAGTCTAAGAGGGTTCATCCATTAGGCTGGGCCTTCCTAACATTTTCTCCAGGTCAGGTTTGAGCCAACTGGCTTACTTGGCTAAGCTCGCTGGCCCCTAGTAATCAGGAACTCGGCCCAACTGCGGCCAGTGAGTCGGGACAGCATGAACCCAGCCACTGCTTCTCTGTGGGCTTGGGGAAATAAAACTGGCATTGGAGTAGATAACTTTCAGGATATACCTCAAAGCCATCAAAGGAAGTTGGAACTTCCAGGGGGGACGCTCTCCTGCTGCTTCCATGTTGTAGGCAAAGTATTCTGTCACGTAATGGAGACTGAGACAGAAGCAAGTGCAGGTTAGGTAGTTTAATACAATAGTCCAAAGGAAAGGCAGGAGACAATCATGAACAGGCAAGGGTTAATCGAACAGGCAAACAGTTCACACTAGGCAAGGCAAAGAATCAAGGTTGTAAACAAGAACAAGGTCAAAACCAGTATAAACAACCACGGTATCAAGGCTTGGTAACGACAGAGACAGGGACAGGAACTGAGCATATACTTTGCAAAGACTTGGTGTTCGAACAGTCTCTGTTATGTGTGGTGTGATTGTTTGTGAAATTGGATGCAGGTGTGTGATTGGAATGAAGGTGAGTGTTCTGGGAATTACAGTCCATGGCTGCCATGTTTGTAGGCCACAGTGCAGGATGGTAAATGTAGTCACTGGTTTGCTGTGATATGACATCCACCTTCTTAGTATTCCTCAATCTATTTATTATCAACAATATAACAAGAAAAAATATAAAATTGTCAAATAATATCTGCTTTATAATTAATTTATTGTAAAAAGTTTATAGGTTCGCTACTGACCCAAGGTATGTAATCGTGTAAGTATATTTTATGCGCGACAATATTGAATCTCTTTTTCTATTTTCCCAATAAGTGCAATTTACTTTTATTCCTCAAGGTGGATGTTTGGTTTGGTAAACAATGGTAATGTAATGTGTCAATCACAATTACCCCAGATATAAAAGAAACATTAGAAAACTTGACATGGCTCAGCGATTTACTGCAGAACAAGTTTCTAATCAAATATTAGCGTAGTTTGACGTTGGATCTGATGATGAAGCTGTCAGGAAACAAACTATTGTGTAGTCGCCTATTGACAATAACATATCGAATGATCCGGATGCTGAATATGAGCCAGATGCTGATATTACCAGGTGAAGCACAGATGGTGCCACATTTACATAATATTACTTGATAATATTGTTTTTAAACATGAAAATTGTACATTATAAAATTACTTGTACATTATAATAATTACAAAAATATGAAAGATTGTAATGATTTTAATTTTGTTTGGTGACTGAAACGATTGAATGAAAATGCTAAAATATATTCACTATTTTAGTGCACATATATTTTTTTCATCTGTTTAAAGACATAAAATGTCAATATAACGAAAAAAATGTCAATATAACGAACCCTGGTGGGTGCGTAGTCTGGAGGAGAGCGGGAGGGGGAAGAAAATGGGGTGCGTCCTGGGGACATGGGAAAGTCGGCAAAGGTGAAGTGAGAGGACCACTGAGAGTGGGGCGGACTGGTAGGTGAGAAGAGGGACGAATGGTCGGGGCCCGGATCAGAGAAGAGGACATCTCCCTCAGACTGAAAGCTGGAGGGGGGTTCTGGCTGTGTAGAGGCATCAACACACACGTTCACGGGGCAGATTCTGTATCGGAGGGGAGGGGGGAACCCTGCATTTCCATTTCCATTTCTGGAGGGGGTGCTGCAAAGATAGTTAAGTAGCACCATGATATCAGCAGTGAGATGCATAAGCTGATAATGAGTGTCCAGATGGAGATCCAGATCGGATCCAGATCCAGTAATGGGGAGAGGAAAGACTGACGACGGGCACCTAGACACACAGAAGCGGGATTAGGCGGACATTGACAAATTGGAATTACACTTTAAAGATCTTTAAGAGCACTATACCGTGCTGAGCTGAGGAGTGCTAACACACACACACACACACACACACACACACACACGCTCGTACAGTCAAGGGAGGGCAAGTAGACACAGCATACACACACACACTCTCTTTCTCATACACACACATAAATAACTTTATAAGAATAATGAGAAAGGAGTAATAAGATATTATAATATCTTATAGTAATAGAGAAACTCTCTATAAAAAACAGAATAGTAGGATATGCAGGACAGTAGAACTGTAATGATATTAAGAAGTTGGAAGTACAGTAAATCGCTTTTCAAGTAGTATAAATATATATAAAATAAGAAATATAGAGCAAACATGAAAATAAATTATAAGCTAGAAATACAGAGAAATGTAACTTACTCATAATTCAGATGGTGAAGATTCTTATCTCGCAAGGAAGGCCTTAATTTTAAGAGAGAACCATGAGGAGCCATTTATAAAGGTGGCTGAGTCAATTCCCCCCCCCCCCCCCCCCCCCCCCCCCCCGCGAGATAATAGTAAGACCGAGGTCACTCTAGATTGTTTTGTGTCTCCACTTTTGATTTTACGGGTTATTCAAATCCCTTGGTTTCGATTCTCTGGGTTATTCGAATCCCTTAGTTTTGATTCTCTGGGTTATCAGAAATCCCTTGGTTTTGATTTTCTGGGTTATTAGAAATCCCTTGGTTTTGATTTTATGTGTAATTTGAGAACCCCTGGTTTTGATTCTATATGTAAGTGGAATGGAACTTTTCTGGAACATAAGAGTAAGGTAGATGAGCTCTTTTTTAACCCTATTGGTAGTGATATCATAGTCTTCTTGAAACATATGGGTTATTTACCGTGTAAGTACAGTATAAATACTGGAGCTTAAGCTCAGGGTATCAGATCACTTCTGAGAATTCTCATCGGTGTGGATCTTGTGTGGTGGAACGGAACCAATAAAGCTGGACCCTTGCTTCTTCTCACTCACGGCTGGTGTTTTTTTCTATCTCCAACTGGGCTCAGAGGTAGATGTGAGTATTGGCTTCTAAGTTGAATTTTATGGTGGTGTATGTGTGTGTTCCTGTCTGTTCTTATCTGCGCGTCTGTGTGGAAGTAGGGAGGAAGGGAAAAAAAAAGGAAAAAAAAAAAGATTCTGTGTATGAGTGCTCTGCAGAGCGCAGAGCGCAGAGCATTGTGAGATGTCTTGCGGTCTTCGAATGTTTTGAATCCAGTACATACTTTCGGTGAGTCGGCGAGACTGTGTGTGTTATAATTAATTTGATATAAAAATCTGCTGTGTATAATATTTTAGACTAGCAGACTGCCCATTGTATAAATAAGAACTACTAGACCTGTAATATATAACAACATATTCCCAGATTGTGTGATCCAGGAAAAGGAAAACTGAAGGGGAAAAGTGTGTATTGTCAGGCCATTATTGAGAAATGACTGCCACAGGGCCTGCACAGATGATGTCCCCAACTCAGGACGGGGAGAGCAGCCAGCTGCGGCATCCACAGGAAGACAATGGAGCCCGTGTAGTGAGGATACAAAACTCCGCAGGAGTAAACGAGATAATGACCTGGATAAAACGGGGGGCGCAAAAAGAGGCGGGTACTGGGATATGGCGCAGTGTAGAAGGGTTGTGTATAGCCCCAGTCAGCCTCCTCCCACGCTTAATCAAAGAAGCCCATGGCGTGGATCACACCAATAAGGCCGAAATTATCCGGAAAATCCGTCAGGAATGGTGGTCCCCTCAGCTGGCCTCTCAGGTGGACCAAGTGTTGAACGCATGTGATGTGTGCATCAACCACAACGTGCAAAAGAACCTTACCACCCCCTTAGGACATATTCCCCTGCCGATGGGACCGTTTCGGCATATAATGATGAATCATGTAGACATGGGAGCGGACCACCAGGTAGAAGGGAAACGCTACCTTCTGGTGATAGTGGACTGCTTCAGCAGGTGGGTGGAGGCGACTGCTACTTCTGAGGAGGACGCAGGGTCCGCAGCTAAATTTTTATGTTGCGAGGTCATACCTCGATTCGGTATCCCTGATTTTTTGAGTTCGGACAATGGCATCCATTTCGTAAATAACGTCCTCAAGAATGTTGCATCTGCCTTGGGGATGGATCATAAGCTAGGGTGTGTATATCATCCTGAGTCCCAGGGTATGGTGGATCCAGGGTACAGTACCCTAACTAATAAACTGGCAAAAATATGCGATGACTCTCACCTAAACTGGGTCCAAGCCTTACCACTGGCGTTGATGAAGATACGATCACAGACCAATCGTATGACGCACTTGACTCCTCATGAAATGGTCACTGGGCGCCCAATGCCTATGTCATACACCCAAGGTCCATACACGGGGCCGTCTGTGGCCCAATTGGAGGGCGAAATGCAGGATTATATGCAAATCCTCACTCAAATCCACAGACAGTTATATTCACAGGTTAGAAAGGCAATCCACGGTGGGGACGAGGTACGGGAGGATGTACGTCAAGTGGCACCCGGGGATAAAGTACACATTCGTACGTTCAAGAGGAAGAGCCCCCTCGGGGCATGTCGGGGAGGACCCTTCACTGTGGTCGCTGCAACAGCCACGGCTGTGAAAGTTGTGGGGAGAGATCATTGGTATCACTTGAACCAATGCGTCCGCGCCGGTGCAGGTACGGGATGGCGAGGACCAGCAAACCCAGGCCCTGCCAATACAGGGCAGCCCACAGAGATGGAGGTGTTAACCGACAGGGACAGTGATTCGGATGCATCATCTATGGGTCCGGCCTACGGCGCTCGAGCCCAGGCTAAGCGGCGGGCTGTGGAAGTGCTAGATAGACCGCCCCGTCTGAGGCCAGTAGCCTAACCGGCTCGCCGCTTCTCTCCTCTCCGTACGATGATATTGACCCTGTTATCTCGCCCCGAGTAGAAGCGGGTGTCGTAGCTGCCGGCCCGCAAGTAACCCCAACAGAGGAGGATTTGTTATCACACTGGCCCACTCTCTGGCAATCTGATAACCTAATTGGCGATCCCGCCATGCCTATGAGCACTATTGATTGGGATATGCTGCAGGCCCTCGAAGTACAGCTAAGCGTACCTCCTGAGCTCCAGTCTCCGCAGGGATCTTTACACACTCCCCTACCATCGGGTCCGGAGAGCACTGGTCTAGCAGAGTAGTTAGGGGTTAAGGTACCTTTTTCTACAGGGCTAATAGCATACCTGTTCTTTTTCTATGACCGTATGGCGATGTTCAGAAGGACTAATCATACCTTCATTGTATAATTTACTAACCATACCCCTGACCGCATACAGTTCCATATATGCTCCACAGCATTCTTTTAACTGTAGTTTGAATTCTGTGTGATTCCCTGTATATATAAGCGTAAATATATTCCGGTAAAAATTAAAATCAATCAGTATTTCTTGATGTTATCAGTCCGGAGAGAACTTTAATAATAGTTTATGTGTTGTGGGTTGTGCCACATAGTTTCTTCTGCACAGGCATCTTTGCCTGACTAATGATAAAATCGATCAGCTGACATGTGAACCTGTTCGTTTTGAGTGATGTACTTAACATATTAATAAAAAACCCCTGAAAAGTAAAACAGACCCGAGGTTACAGTCTCTCCCCGTATCAGGCTAGGTCACATCCTCCCTGTTGAGATAATGTTGAGCCTAAACATTTGGTTTTAGAGAGCACTCTACCTTCATGAACTGACTCGCTAACAAGAGCTGGAATAACCATAACTAATTTGTGTATCGGTGAGTCCTATACGGGTACGTGTCTATACATTGTTAAGCAGTGTAAGTGTGAATTCTTCTGGCGTGTGGTATTTATGTTGCATAATGAGGAATGCCGTTATACGGCAGCTGAGAACTGAGAAAAACTGAGAGCTGAGAACTGGATGCAGGTGTGTGTGATCTGGGAATTGCAGTCCATGGCAGCCAGCCATGTTTGTGGACCGCAGTGCAGGATGGGAAATGTGGTTTGTGACATGAGTAGAGTTAACACTACCTTAGTATGGTCAAATACAGTTTAAATGAACTGGATACATTTATAGGACAAATCTTATGCCTTACACAATTGGGCGCTCAGCCAAGGTAACAACTTGGTGGTAAGTTGAAACAAAGCTCATAGATGATAAATCTTATTTTACACTAAGTTGAATACATATTCCCATTCCTCCAAAGTGAGCATTTAAATTACATTTAAATGTCATGTATGAAGGATCTGAGTGATATTTTGAGTGTGGTACAGTTATAAGTTAATAAGAGACAAAATGCATGTACATGCATGTATACCATTTAGACTCAACACTATAGTTATACATATAAAACCAAATTCACTAGGTTGCTTTGAATGAAAATTAGTGGGATAAAAGTGGCTAGGGGACTGTAAATGCATATCTAGATCTCAACCTCATCTACTCTATTATTGGGATTATCACTCGTTGGCACAGATGGGATAGTAATATGTTAGGTTAGTGTACACCACAAATTTTTAGACTAAAGGAATTTTGTTTTGCTTTCTCAATATCTTTCTGGTAAATGAAAATCAGGAAGGGATAAGAATGTATCATTGCCAATTGGGTTTGTATTTTTAAAGTCAACAGACTAGAACTATTTTACAGGTTAACTATACATGAGAGTGGAAGACCCCATTAAGAGAGGTGTTATTCGTTTGATTAGAGCAGTAGAGATTACTTTAGTAAATTTTTTTAATGATTTGATAGACCAACATTAGTTAATCTCTGCAGCAATATTTCCTGACCCACTGTGTCGACTAAAATCGACAGACAGGGAAGTGCAAAAGGCACCGTGACATTGTTTTAGGACTTTCAAAACAACGGTTGTGCTGATATGTTTGTATGACCTTAGACGTTTTGCAGACTGATAACATGTCAATGGTTCACGGAAAAGGCTTTCTAAAAGGGACATAGGACAGGAGGCTTTGGGATTTGACTGTAATGATCTAATATAGTGGGATTTCCCTGGTTTAATAAATAAACAAAAAAATAAGCTGATTTCCAAATTTCTGGTATAACCCCATTGTCTAATGGAAGATTAAAATGACAAGTTAAAAGAGATGAAATAATACCAACTGCTAAGTTTAGAAATACAGGCTCCACACAATCAGGGCCTTGTATTGGATAATTTGAGTGATCTGTAAACATCAGAAGTCCTAATACATTAAAAAACTGAACTCCTCATTTTGCGTTGTTTTTGAATGGCTTTCTGCTTTATTGAAATCAGTGTACAGTAAATTACTTGATAAATATTCACCGTTTTAATAGACCTAGATCTGATGCATAAATTGAACATCTAATGAGGAGTTTTGCAGTTGTGTGTTCCCAGTTGTCTGTCTCCAGTTTCCAACATGGACAGTGATGATGGCACCCCTCATCATGAACGCGCTAACATACCTGGCACATTGTGGGCTACATAAGGTTGAAGCACAGCAAGTAACAAGTTCACTGTAGTAAGCTAAAGTGAAGTATAGTCATCCTGTGTCCTGAAAACAATATCTTCAATCCTCAAGAAAGGATGAAGGGACATGCCCACTTAGTCTAGCATTACTACAGCAAGCTGTGATAACACCTTTCACACAAAATGCGATAAGTTCTGCAATACAACCAACCCACCCAGTAACCATTATTTATAGTATGGTGTATATAGAATATATATATATATAGATATGTAGACATATATATATATATATATATATATATATATATATATATATATATATATATATATATATATATAAGATGTCCCGACTGTAACCCATTCCAGTCCACATGATATTATTATTGATCAGCGCTTTTTCCAAGTGACTGCATGTGAGAGCTCAAGGCAGTTACTCCCCTTAACATTCCTAGATCAGTGGTACACCTGGGAGCGTCTCCTTCGGGGGCTGTGGGCTCCCCTGCGGTTTACTCCTCTGTGGTCATAGACTCCCTTGCACGCTCGCAAGGCCGACAGGACATAATTGGGGTCATCCTCCGCCCCATAAAAGCACAACAAATGTTCCTGGACGTTATCAAGTATGATCTGCAGTGGATCAATGATTGCTCTCTACAGGACAACATCCTGAGATCTGGGTGTTCTTGGGACAAGCCTGACATTGAATGGACTTATGCTCTGCACCTGTACTAGGGCTTTCAAACATCAACAAAGACTGTGTCTTACATGTGACTGAAAGGGGGGGTGCTGCTGGGGGGGTCCCGGCTCAGGAGTGTGAGACACTTACAAGGCTGTAGTTTATGTATTGAAAACATTGGATTTGGTGGCACAAGGATTGCCAGCACGGGGCGTGCCGCGGCTGGAGATGCTCTCTTAGTGCAGATCACTGGGAAAATTGCTCTCTCACACATCGATCTTATGTTCATAACACCAGGACATATCTATTTTGAAAGAACAGGATATGGGGATTATGGGGTTAATCTATGTGCCACCCAAAATGAAATTCTTAAACCTATTAGTGTGCCTAACACACCAACTGTAGTGTTGCAGAGCCTAATTAATTCTGTGGAGCCAGTCACTGAGAACACTCACGATTGCCTAGCCGAAATTCACATTTCCTCGAGCTTAAAAGTTTCGGGTCTGAAATTTCACAAACATTATGAACACCCTGATCTGCCCAATGGGCTGAATTGAAATCTATCACTACAGAGTGCAACCTGGTTAAGGGTAGAATTGTTAATATATATAAATATACAGATAAATACTGACGTTTAGGCCCATGGATTGTGTCGTCTGTTTGGAGTTGTTTGAATGCAATGTGGTTCTAGAAAAAAACGTTGGAACGTCACTTATCGAGCAAATAGTTTAATTGAATTCTGATTCTGACTGCACTTCTCGCTGTATGTATTACAGATGCCCATGATCTTAGCCAGTGTGCGAGGGGGAAGGTAGAGGAATGATCTCTGTACTTGCAAGCAACGGTGGAGGATAATCTAAGTGTGATATTTGTGCTTGAAAATTTCTTCCTTGACCAGGGATAGGTCCTAGATCTGGCATACCATCTCAAGTTAACGTAATTTGTGCTGATACTAAACGTATTTCGGTAGATGCTCTACCTCTTGCACTAATGACCTATCACATGCAGACTAACAGCAATATGTATCTAACACTGCATGAAATGCTTACGGGTCGACCCATGTCTGTGTTTGTTCCTCATAATGGACTGCCGCTGGAGTAATTGCAGATGAATCAAAAACATATGAGACCACTAAACTATTATGTATGAAGCTATCTGTTCACAGGAAAAGAGCTGGGTGCATTGTTATGGGTGAGGCGTCACCGCCTCAACGGGGGGAGGTGTTCACCCGGAGGTAGGAGACCCGGAGCAGCAAGAGAATGCTGACTACAAGGCAGCAGCAGACTACAAGAACATGCGACCCCCGGAGGATGCTCCTCCAATGACGAGATGGTGGGGAGCACGTGAAGGTCCGGTACGAAGCTGCGGTGTACGAAGCTGCCGTCAACGGGGGTTGGCTATCATAGAACTCTCAAGTCAGTGGCAGACAGGATGAGAAGATGTGAAGATCCATACCCTGGGTGTACGTGCTAGCCTAACCTCTCCCCAAAGGGTGGCTCTCTACAGTACGTAAAGTGCTTGAGCTGAAGACAACCAGCATACAGAGAGATACTGCCAACAGAGACTGTCAAGTTGTATTATTATAAAATGTTATAAAATGTTTGTGATGTTATGACGCACTCAGGCACGAGAAAAGTATAATGGTGCTGTCGAGCACACAGTGCTGGCAGGGTGGGAATTTTTCCTCATAGGAGGTTTTTTCGCCCACCCCTGACTGCGCAGGATTGGGGTTGTTGTTTGGGGGGAAGCAAGACTCTGCAGGTCCCGACAAATACAAAACTGTGGGCTGACAGGCCTAGTTGAGAAAGATAGGGACGTGTAGATCCAATCAAATAGTTACTAATGAGTAATGAATGATTAGGGGAACTCAGTTCATCACACTTATAATCGATGTAGGCAAACAAATGTATAATCAAGGTAGTTAGACTCGAAATAAGATATATATATATAAGTTGAAAGGAGAAGTAAGTTAAGGGTTAAGAGTTATGGCTAGGTACATCTAGCCATAAGTCCGTAGGTCCTAAGGTTCATTCCCCAGCTGCAAATCTACTATGAAGCCACGGGGCGTACAACGCTAGCAAGTATCACACCAAATCTACAAAACCTCCTCAGCTCCTATTCTGCTCGGTGTGGCGTAGAAGTGGTTAATGTAAGGGACCCATTTGAGTACGGGGACGGGCGCATTATGGCTCCGTTAGAGTAATCCTCCGACATCTAGTGGGCAGGGCCATGGCAGAAACAGTTCCTCCACAGGTATACCAGCTTAATTAAGGTATTGTATGAGGCTTTATAGCCTCAGAGGGGGGAAATGTTGTGGATAAAAATGACATGAAATAAACATGAAGGAGACTTAGTATGAGTAAAATGTAATTTTATTGGTAATTCACAGGACTGGTGGGTGCGTAGTCTGGAGGAGAGCGGGAGGGGGAAGGAAATGGGGTGCGTCCTGGGGACATGGGAAAGTCGGCAAAGGTGAAGTGAGAGGACCACTGAGAGTGGGGCGGACTGGTAGGTGAGAAGAGGGACGAATGGTCGGGGCCCGGATCAGAGAAGAGGACATCTCCCTCAGACTGAAAGCTGGAGAGGGGTTCTGGCTGTGTAGAGGCATCAACACACACGTTCACGGGGCAGATTCTGTATCGGAGGGGAGGGGCGAACCCCGCATTTCCATTTCCATTTCTGGAGGGGGTGCTGCGAAGATAGTTAAGTAGCACCATGATATCAGCAGTGAGATGCATAAGCTGATAATGAGTGTCCAGATCGAGATCCAGATCGGATCCAGATCCAGTAACGGGGAGAGGAAGGACTGACGACGGGCACCTAGACACACAGAAGCGGGATTAGGCGGACATTGACAAATTGGAATTACACTTTAAAGATCTTTAAGAGCACTACACTGTGCTGAGCTGAGGAGTGCTAACACACACACACACACACACACACACACACACACACACACACACACACACACACACACACACACACACACACACGCTCGTACAGTCAAGGGCGGGCAAGTAGACACAACATACACACCCACTCTCTCTTTCTCATACACACACATGAATAACTTTATAAGAATAATGAGAAAGGAGTAATAAGATATTATAATATCTTATAGTAATAGAGAAACTCTCTATAAAAAACAGAATAGTAGGATATGGAGGACAGTAGAACTGTAATGATATTAAGAAGTTGGAAGTACAGTAAACCGCATTTCAAGTAGTATAAATATATATAAAATAAGAAATATAGAGCAAACATGAAAATAAATTATAAGCTAGAAATACAGAGAAATGTAACTTACTCATAATTCAGATGCTGAAGATCCCCCCCCCCCCCCCCCCCCCCCCCCCCCGCGAGATAATAGTAAGACAGAGGTCACTCTAGATTGTTTTGACTCTCCACTTTTGATTTTACGGGTAATTCAAATCCCTTGGTTTCGATTCTCTGGGTTATTCAAATCCCTTGGTTTTGATTCTCTGGGTTATCAGAAATCCCTTGGTTTTGATTTTCTGGGTTATTAGAAATCCCTTGGTTTTGATTCTATGTGTAAGTGGAATGGAACTTTTCTGGAACATAAGAGTAAGGTAGATGAGCTCTTTTTTAACCCTATTGGTAGTGATATCATAGTCTTCTTGAAACATATGGGTTATTTACTGTGTAAGTACAGTATAAATACTGGAGCTTAAGCTCAGGGTATCAGATCACTTCTGAGAATTCTCATCGGTGTGGATCTCGTGTGGTGGAACGGAAGCAATAAAGCTGGACCCTTGCTTCTTCTCACTCACGGCTGGTGTTTTTTTCTATCTCCAACTGGGCTCAGAGGTAGATGTGAGTATTGGCTTCTAAGTTGAATTTTAAGCGTTTTTGGGTAATAGGCTAAATTTGAGCCAACATTCACTTCCGGCCTTCCTTACGTCAGTTTTCATGCTGTGTCCAGTGTTTTTGTTGTCAAGTTTTCCTCTACCCGAAAATCCTAAAGGAGAATGTCCAGTATTCAGGGTAAAAATTTAAACTCAGGTGCAACTGGATTATGCATCAAGACAATAATCCAAAGCATAGGAGTAAATCCTAGTTTTAGAAATAAATGAAAGACTGATCTCCAGTTATCGGAAGCATTTGGTTGCAGTTATTGCTGCTAAAGTTAGCATAACCAGATGTTAAGTTTAAGGGGACAGATAGGATCTTTTACTCCTTTCTAGTCAAGTGTGGAGGGACATGCTTAGTCTTGATGCTCCACTAGAGAGCTGTTTCAGAATTTGTTCCTTGGAAAGAGGACTTGGTCCTTGGGATTAGTCACTAGTTAGTATAAATTGAAGGGACTACTGGATTGTAAAGCTGCACTCTTTAGGAGGTACTTTCCCAAAAGGGGGAATATATATGGAATATTTTAACACAATTTTAAATCAAGTATAATTCACTCATGTATAACCAATGTATAAGGTGTGAAAGAGTATCAACATGTGATTAATCCAGCTCATCACTGGAAACAAAATCCTGGCCTTGCAGGACATTTACCAAACATGTTGTTTAAGTAAAGCCCACAGTATCATTAAGAACTGCACTCACCCTGCTCATTTTATGTTTGTGAAACTGCCATCTCGTAGATGATTCCATTGCATCCAATCACGGACAACCAGACTGAAGAATATATTTTCAAGCCATCAGACTACTTAACAGCCAGTAGTCCTTCAGTTAGCACTGTGACACTTTATTACTGCCACATCCATAGACTTAGATATTTACTATTCACATTTACCATTTCATATTTATTGTAGTTGTATTTACTGTTCTGCCTTCTTTAATAACAAGTCACTTTTATTCTGCCATTGAAAAAATTCAATAGCACATATCACTTTTACTCTTCTATTGTTATAATTTAATAGCACATGTCACTTTACTCTGTCATTGTAAATCACTGTCTCATTTGCCATCACATCACAGCATCATCTTAGCCTTAATGTCCAATATGTGTTTGTTCATGTCAGTAAGTCTTTGTACTGTCATTGTTTAAATCTGAGCCTCGTCACAAGCATTACAATGCCCAGCATACCCAGTGTAACTGCAAATGACAAATAAATGACTCCTGACTCTTGAGATGTAGTATAACACTCAATCTGTCACATATATAAATGAGGGGAATCCATCCACCCAAGGGTGAAGATCAAGTGTATTTATGAAATTGTGATTCAATGACAAACAAGTTAGCCATATATACATATACACAGGGTTGGGAGGGTTACTTTAAAAATGTATTCTGTTACAGTTAGAAATTACTTGAAGAGGCACATCAGCCATGCCATCCCAACATTGTCCAGTGCTTTCAACATCTCTGGATGAATCTCATCTACCCCTGCAGATTTACCCCTGTGGAGGCCCTTGATCGCTGCAGCAACCTCAGCTACAGTGATAGATACAGTCTTGCCGGAGCTATCCAGAACTTCCTCCTGCACGGAGGATGTGACCACCGGGTTGAGGAGTTCCTCAAAGTGTACTTTCCACCTTCAATGATCTCCCAGTAGTGCACAGTTTTTCCCCGAACTTGCTGAGAACAGCTTGGGCACTATTCCACTGTCCCTTCCTAAGGTGCTGAATGGTTTGCCAGAACAACTTTGAAGCCATCCAATAGTAATTCTCCATGGCCTCTCCAAACTTCTCCCATAACCGAGCTTTCTCTTTGGTGACCTCCCCTGCTGCAGCCCTCTTGGCCAACCAGTACCTCTCAATCAACCCCAGAAACTTATACTCAAGCATTGCTTGGAAGGCCTCCTTCTTCAACTTCTTCAACTTCAACACCGGTGTTCACCAGCGGGTCCTGTGGTTGCCTCCTTGACAGGCACCAACCACCTTCATGCCACAGCAGGCTGCCTTCACAACTGAGGTCTTGAATAAGGTCCATTCGTACTCAATGTCCTTGGCCTCACTCGGGATACAGGAGAATATTGTCCTCACTGCATCATCAGCCAGACGTTCCCAGCAGACTCTCACTGCTAGTTTGTGTCTCCTGGGTCTATCCGGCCAGCATTCCATTAATCGGCTCCAACTCACCACCAAGTGGTGATCAGCTCTTCACCTGAGTGTCCAAAACGTACTGCCTTAGGTCCAATGATGCAACTAAAGTCAATCATCGACCTTTGGCCCAAGGTGCTCTGGTACCAACTACACTTATGAGCATCCTTGTGCTTGAACATGGTGTTTGTTATGGACAAGCCTTGACTAGCACAGATGTCCAATAATAATTCACTGCTCTGGTTCAGATCGGAGTTAACCTTTTGGAGTTAACCAATGAACCTTTAAGATCTGTTTTGCCAAATGTCTACATTTTACATTTGTACTTAAAATGTTTTTACAGCATGACTTTGTACCTAGCTTCTTTTCTTTAATAAACATTGAAAATTATTTTTTAAATCATAAAACCACAAAGATTACATTCAGGTGATCATTCATGAATTGTTTTTAAAATAGGTATTTATAAAAAATTTACTTCCAGATTGGTACCCTTCATGAAAATGAAATAAAATGAATAATTTAAAAAGAATAACATTCAATAAGTGATATTTTGAGTTTTGAAGTTTAAATAGTCTATTTTATTCTATAAACTGGTTTAAAAATTATTGATACTCTTAAAGAATAAGAGCATTTAGACTATTACTGTAATGTGTACCAAGCACAGAAGCACATATAATGCAGAACATATTAAGCTCCTTTACAATATAGTCTTATAGCCCCACAACCACCAACCAGAACAGCCACAAAACTTCACTGTGACAGCAGGGCCATGATCAATCTTTGGCTGTGGATGAGAGAGGAGACTGAATTTGGTTGCAGTCAGGTGACTGACTTGGCCATTTAAGAACATCCCATTTCTTTACCTTAAGAAGCTCTTGGGTTATTTTGGTGCTCTGTTTTGAGTCATTATTTATCAGTACAGTGAAGCACTGTGCTATCAGTTTTGCAGAATTTAACTGATTCTGAGCAGAAAGTATAGCTCTGTACAGTTCTGAATATATCCTGCTGTTTATATTAGCAGTCACATAATCAATAAACACCAGTGACCCAATTCCATCGGCCATGCATGGCCATACATGCCCATGCCATAACTCCATCTCCATATGTTTGACACATGATGTGGTATGCATTGGGTCATGAGCCCTTCCTTTCCTTCTCCATACTCTTCTCTTCCTATTATTCTGGTACAAGTTAATATAGCATCAGAACTGGGCAGGCTTTATTTAAAGGATTTTAGCAAAGTCTGATCTGGCCTTTCAGTTCTTGAGTGTTACCAGTGGTTTGCATCTTGAGGTAAACCATCTGTATTTACGATTATGAAGATGTTTTTTGATTGTAGACTTTGACAATTATATGCCTACCTCCTTGAGAGTGTTCTTGACTGGTCTAGATGTTGTGAAGGAGTTCATTTTCACGAAAGAAAGAATTTGGTGATCATCCACTTTAATTGTCTTCTGTGGCCTTCCAGGCCTTTTGGTGTTGTTGAGCTCACTAGTGCATTCCTTCTTTTTAAGAATGTACCAAAATGTTGACTTGGCCACTCCTAAAGTTTCTGCTATCTGTCTGATTGGTCTGTTTTGTGTTTTCAGCCTAATGATGGCCTTCTTCACTAGCATCGACACCTCTTTGCACGGCATAGTGTGAGTTCCCATGAACAGCTACCAAATGCAAATTTTACACTTCAACTCCAGACCTGTTATAATAATAATAATAATAATAATAATAATAATAATAGATAATAATAATAATTCCTTACATTTGTATAGCGCTTATCTAGACACTCAAAGCTCTTTATATTGTATGGGGGGAATCTTCTCAACCACCACTAGTGTGTAGCATCCACCTGGTTATCTCCACCTGCTTAATAAATAGGCAACACTTGGCCATAAAACTTGTCCAATTACTTTTGAGCCTATGAAAATGGAGGCACTATGTAAATGGCTGTAATTCCTAAACAGTTGAATAAAAATAAAAATGCAATATTTTTGTTAAAGCGCTTGAATTAAAGCTAAAAGTCTACACTTCAATCACATCTTGATTGCTTTATTTCAAATTGTGTTGCTGTACAGAGGCAAAATTATGAATATTGTGTCATCGTGCAAATACTTATGGACCTGAATGTATATGCCCGTGTTTTTCCCTTAGGCTTCCCTGACTGAGACGGAACCTACCTCATACTAATGAATATTCAAGGGGGTAAAAATCACGCCTTGCTGAACTGAGGTAGTTAGTACCTGCCTCACCCTTGCATCATTTTGGGGACTAATTGGCTTGGGTTTAATGAAATATAAAAAGCCATGATTACAGATGGGTCCTACCACAGTGTAGCAAGCTGTGGGTTTTATGGCACTGACTGGGGAGGCGGTGCCACTGCCATCAATGGCTACTTTGTGTCACAGTGACTCAGGGGAGAGGATGGATTCCTCCATAGTGATTCCTCTTGCATGTCACGTATTCTCCCTAAGGCCGAGCACTGCATGCCGTGGCTCTCAGCGCAAATTTCAGCTCTCAGCTCTATGGCGCCTACTTCCGGGTTGTCATGTTTGTTTACATTGCCACATGCATTTTGATTTGGTTTGTGTTTTGTCTCTGCCCATATCTTGTCATTGATGGTCTCCCTAGTGTGTCATTATTACTTTTTTAAAATTATTTTTATTGGTATCTCATGACAGAGGCCGATGAGGCTGCCTCCAAAGCCAAGCTCTCACCAGAGGCCAAAGAGGCAGCCTCCCAAGACAAGGTCATGACAGAGGCCAACAGGGCAGCCATCCAAGCCAAGCTCATGCCAGAGGCCAGTAGAGCACCCTCCCATGTCCACCCCATTTGGCCACTAGATCCCGGTAAGGATGTTGTTGCGCTGCCACCAGACTCTGGCTAGGATGTTATCGCTCTGCCACCTGGTTACTACCATTCGGTCCTATGTCTGCACCTCTGCTCCTCAGGGAAGATCAGAAACTACCCAATAGCTGCTCCCAAAGAGCCACGGGGAAATGCTTTTATTTAGCAGGCCTTTGCAGCAATGTATGCAGGTGTTGTATGTATGCAGGTGGATTGGTATGGAACTCACTGGGCCATTAGGGTGGAGTGCATGAGGATATCGCTTTGTTTTAGTTGTGGTGGATTATGCAATGTAATTTCCAGAAGCAGTGCCGCTTCACAGCATCTAAGCATGTAGTGTTGCTGAGGCACTCTTATGCATAATCTCCTGAGTTGGAAAGCTGAAAGAGATTCAGACTGCATTGATGTCATGCACACTAAGCGAGCAATATAAATTGATTAAAAAGTAAATAGATTTGCACCAGTGTTTGCCATCCTCAAACGGGTGGACTGGTCAAATGATCAGACAGTCAAAAATATCATTCATAAGTTCATTCAAAATAAGCCCTTGTTGTTTGCAGTACAAGAGGTCTGCAAGCCTCTTGTATGAAACTATTGTAGAGTGGCAATCCGCAGGGCATGCTAGGTGTCATTAAAGAAAATTGGGAGGAGGAACCTTCGAATAGTTAAAATTAAATTCAATACATTCTGGATCTGAGAGTGAATCTCCACACATTAGGGCAGCTAACACAGGAGAATTGTGTCAGTCTCAGCTAGAGATGGGAAATTGGGTACTTGCATTACCACCCATGTCAAGTTCCAAATTACTTGCCAAGTGGCATGGGCCTTTGAGGTCACACAACAAGGGGGATAAGTCAACTATGAGGTCCATCCCTCAGACTGATCTCACTAAAAAGGGTACCAGATCTGGTCCAGTGGACAGAGCAGTGTGAACAGTCCTTTTGCCAGATAAACGTGCTTCTGTGTAGGGGCTTGCTGTTGCATTTGCCAGATTTCTCTATCCTTTTTGTTCTGCAGATTGACATTTTGGAGGGCTGGGATCTGTTTTGACTCAGGTGGTGGAGAAGGAGGAGCACCCATTGTTGCAAATTGTTGCAAATCTTGTTGCAGGAGAGCAAATGCAGTCCAGTGGAGGACTGCTTGGGTATTAAATGGGTGTTCCTCACCTTCAGATACTCTGTCTTGGGGTGCCTCTTTACAGTCTGGTTTGACCAGGCCCTGCTCCAATGGCTCCACCTCATGAAGCACAATTTGTTAATACAGCACGGTTTCACATTATTTCAGTATGGTGTTAATGTTCTACCAAGGCCACTGAGAGGGAAAATACACTGTTGAGAATTTACTCCTCTTAATTTTGTAATCCATGAAAAACAAAAGCATTCTCCACACTGTTGGTGAGACTAAACAGCTCAACATTGATTGAAAAGTGTAGAGTTTATTGGTTCTTTCATTGGATGTGTGATACAGTACAGGATTAACTGAGTGCAGTGCTGCAAATAAAGATTACAAAAATGATTTAAAAAATGTTTCAATTAGTGCTGGAGCAGTGCAGCATTCCCAAGATGCCTGTTGTTCTGATTATACTTCTGATTATACATCCTCATATTGTGTTTTGGCACAATAAGCACGTTAGTCTGAATAAAAATGTAAGCATTTATTGAGATAAATTTCATTTGCATTCTTTTATTTCTTTCTTTTTTACAAAAATATGAAGTGGTTTTATCTATACAAATAAATACATTAAAAATGGCATCAGTCCAGTTCAAAAGAGGTTCCACCTCTCCTGTATTGCAATGAATAAATTAAGGACACATGGCCCATATGGGTCATGTGTCCCATATGGGTCACATTGCTTATATGGGTCACGTGGCCCATATGGATCACATGGCCCATAGAAATAATATCAGTGAAAAATATGATATCAGAACATCAGTTCTAGAAAAACTCCAAGTACCAGATAGGTTCAGCTCACAGAACCCTGCTCAATTTCTGTAAGTTTTTTAATTAAAAGTCTTTAAATTAAAATATCGAACATTTTTTGACATATTGTTCCCCAGAATATGGAACTAATGACTACTGAAAAATACTTCAAGAAGCAATTATTCCGCTGACCGCTAATAGGCAGCTGAAATTTGTATAATTTATGAAAAAATATTATTTAAACCCAACCTGAAGTCTCAGGCTGCAGAAGTCTGTGGACAAAATGCATCACTTTAATCAGTTCTGTCCAGCACTTGAAGGGAGCAGCCTTCAAATAATAGTAAGTAACTTTTCTCTAGCAAGTTATATACCCAAGGTCAATTGAAGTTTACTCCTGTATGTCACTTCAAACAAGTGAAATTATACTGAACCCAGACAGTGCTGGATGTAAGATTGGGTGATTAATACCCACTATCCATACCAATACAGACTGCAGTGTGGAGTATGTTTGTTTACATGCCTCTTTAAGTTTTAAGTGCATCAAATGCTAGAGCAATGATGCGTGGCATGCTCCTATAAAATGAATCATTCTCCAAGCCCACAAGACTGTAGAAGGTCAAAGGATGTCCGCCTACAGTTGCTTTGATGCGTGCTTCATATAGACCATGTTCATTTTTAGTGGTGAGGTCGACCAGCACCTGAAATTACACACACACACACACCTGCAGGGTTAACACAATGTTCAAAAGCACAATGCAAAGCCTATTACATACACTCTGTGTTTTATATCAGTCAGCACCAAGCAATTCATTGTTATATTCTACCTGGTTAGGGCGCACAGTGTCTTAGTGGATAGCACGTTTGCCACACACCACCAGGGTTGGGGGTTTGATTCCCACCGTGGCCCTGTGTGTGCGGAGTTTGTTCTCCTTGTACTGCGGAGGTTTCCGTCGGGTACTCCGGTTTCCTCCCCCAGTCCAAAGACATGCATGGTAGGCTAACTGGCATGTCCAAAGTGTCCATAGTGTATGGATGGGATGTGTGAATGTGTATGTGATTGTGCCCTGCAATGGATTGGCACCCTGTCCAGGGTGTACTCTGCCTTGTGCCTGATGCTCCCTGGGATAGCCTCCAGGTTTCCCCCTGCCCCTGAAAAGGATAAGTGGTATAGAAGATGGATGGATTCTACCTGGTTTTTGAGCCTGGTATTTAAGCCCTCATGTTTCTTTATTCAGGGTGCAGTAATGCTCAGTGTGCCTTAACCAGACTTACCAAGACTTGCATTCTTGTATCTTGATATTCTGGTTTTGATCTTGCCTTATTGCTTAGTTTTTGGATTTGCCGACATTGTACTGGTTGCTGATCGTCTGACTTTCTTCCTGTTTTAGTTGATAGTTTTTGCTTCATGTTTTGGAATTGTTTGCCAGTGGCTTTTTAATACCCTGTCAGCTGAACACAAGCCACTGCATGAAGGGAAGGGCTGGAGATGAAAGGGAAACAAAGGCTCTAGCCAAGGTCATGCCTTACATGTCTATCTCAGTTCATGCTGTTTTCTTCACCTGACCATTCCCATTTTCTTGACCATGACCACATTTTTGTGTCATGATTTGGAGACAAATTTGCAAGCTTTATAAATAAAGCCTTTTTTCACCTGCATTTGGATCCCTATCTGCCTCCTCTCTTCATTCATTCTCTCACTTCCTCACCTCTTGGAAATTCATGTTGAGTTTGCTTGGTGTGATGTTTAGAATCCAGTTGTACATCTCCTTGGAAATGATGACTTGCTGTGCCAACTCTGCAACCCCAGGACACACTAAAACACAGATACACACTCTTTCAGTCCAGATACACATGCTTTCAATCAATAAATAAGCCAATCTCATTTACCATGACTATTTTATTAGATTGTGGATTGGTTGTAAAACCTTAATAGATGAGTTACATGACTAGTCTTTTGTTGTTATTCTGTTTTATTGGGTAAGCCTGGTATTTTTAGATGAATTTTAATATCTTATGGGTTTTTAATATTTTGGTCAAAACAGTTTTCAATGCAGTCTCTTGAATGATTAATACCTGTGGTACTTGCTTCATGCATCTGTCCATCAAGCAGCTGCCTTCTGTGTCTCCTTTGAGCAAACACTGGGGAAGGAAAAAAAACAACAAAAAAAAAAAAGGATCTAAATTCTGAAGACACTAACGCTACAGTATTTATGAAGGACCTTCTCTGGAAAGGCAGTGTACCCTGACCACCTTGTAATAGTGTGTCATGAATCGTGACGGAGAAGAGATAGGACGGATGCAAGTGCAGGATGAACAGTTGTTTATTTGAACTGAGAGACAGGCAGACAAATCCAAAACGTGATCCAAAATGAAATCCACAAACATGCAAGAGGTCAGGTGATTGGCAAACAGGCATACACGGGGCAAGGCAGGAATCTAGGTCGATAAACAAAACAAGAAACGAACTATGACGAGGGACTGGAAGCGGATAATCCAGCGTGAACAAACTCTAAACATGGACCATGACTATGACTATGATCCAAACTAAACTAACTCTAAAGTATTAATCTTCCGCGTTGTGTGCTGGGAGGCGCACGGTATATATGCAGACATGATCAGCGTCTAAACCGCTAGCAGCTGAGAGCAATTCAGACCCACGTGAAATCCCAGCCAATGACAGAACAGGGAGGAGACATGACAAACAAACAAAACACACGAGTCCAGATGTCATTACAGTCAACAACGGAAAAGCAGGTGCTCGCGCATTCGTGCTTAGAGCACGCTGCTTCAAGGGGGAATCATGACAGAACCCCCCCCTCAAAGGCACTTCTCCCGGAGTGCCATGAGTCATCCCACTTCATTGGCGGCCCCTGCCCCCTGGGCTGAATGTCCCGAGCAGAGCCAGGAAACTGCACGGTGTTCTTGGCGGCGTAGGGAAGCGGAGCGACGACCCTGGCTGACCAGAGAGGCTGAGCGACGTCCTCAGCTGAACAGGGAGGCTGAGCGACGACCTCGGCGGAGCAGGAAAACAGAGCACTGTACTCAGCAGAGCAGGGAAGCAGGGCAACGTCCTCGTCGGAGCATGAAGGCAGAGCGACGTCCTCGGTGGAGCAGGAAAACAGAGCACTGTACTCGGCAGAGCAGGGAAGCGGGGCGACGTCCTCGTCGGAGCATGAAAGCGGGCCGACGTTCCCAGCTGAACTGGAAGGCAGAGCGAAGTCCCCTGTAAGGCCAGGGAGAGGAGCGTGGGTCTCCGTGCGGCCAGGGAGAGGAGCGTGGGTCTCCTCGAAGCAGAAGGGGGGAACGATATTTGCCATGGAGCAGGAAGGCTGAGCGACGACCTCAGCTGAACAGGAAGACTGAGCGACGTCCACAGATGAACAGGGAGGCAGAGCGACGTCCACAGCTGAACAGGGAGGCAGAGCGACGTCCACAGCTGAACCGGGAGGCTGAGCGACGTCCACAGCTGAACCGGGAGGCTGAGCGACGTCCACAGCTGAACCGGGAGGCTGAGCGACGTCCACAGCTGAACCGGGAGGCTGAGGCTCTGAGGTCACCAGGTGAACCTTGGGCATGGGCGGAGCTTGGCTGTGCGTGTCGGCAGACTGTGGCGTGAGCGGAACTTGGCTGTGCGTGTCGGCGGACTGGGGCGTGAGCAGAACTTGGTCATTAGGCTTAGATATTAGCAGAGCTTGGTCAACTGGATCAGCAGGCTTGAATGTGAGCTCAGGGACGTGAGGCTTGGCTTGGACCTCAGGGACGTGAGGCTTGGCTTGGACCTCAGGGACGTGAGGCTTGGCTTGGACCTCAGGGACGTGAGGCTTGGCTTGGACCTCAGGGACGTGAGGCTTGGCTTGGACCTCAGGGACGTGAGGCTTGGCTTGGACCTCAGGGACGTGAGGCTTGGCTTGGACCTCAGGGACGTGAGACTTGGCTTGGACCTCAGGGACTGGAGGCTTGGCTTGGACCTCAGGGACTGGAGGCTTGGCTTGGACCTCAGGGACTGGAGGCTTGGCTTGGACCTCAGGGACTGGAGGCTTGACTTGGACCTCAGGGACTGGAGGCTTGACTTGGACCTCAGGGACTGGAGGCTTGACTTGGACCTCAGGGACTGGAGGCTTGACTTGGACCTCAGGGACTGGAGGCTTGACTTGGACCTCAGGGACTGGAGGCTTGACTTGGATTTCAGAGTTGAGCTCTGCAAGAAGTTGCCTGTAGTAGTAGGTAAACGGCAGGGCAGGTTCACCTGCCAGACTTACCCCCCTGAGAAGTTGTTCTAGCTCGTCCTTCGCCTCCGGACTCCCGAATCGCACCACGAATTCCCCCACAAACTGTTCTACACCGTCCAGGTTCCTACAGTGCTTATCCAGTTTGAGCTGCACCCATTGACGGGCCGGTCCAAAGAACCGGGACCACATGAATCAGAGCCATTGCTTCTCCTCTGGCTTAGGGTCTAACAGGCTGGCGAAATAGTATTGACAGTCTACCAGAAAATACTCAGGGGCACCGAAAAATCCATCAAATGGATCAGGAAGCTCCATAAATGTCCATTGTGGGAAGTGGACGGAGTCCATAGCAGGAACGATTGGCGTCGACTTCTGGGTTCTGCGTCTCCTCCGTTCTCCTGCTGCATCCATGTTTTGGCGGAAGATTCTGTCACGCATCGTGACGGAGAAGAGATAGGACGGATGCAAGTGCAGGATGAACAGTTGTTTATTTGAACAGAGAGACAGGCAGACAAATCCAAAACGTGATCCAAAACGTAATCCACAAACATGCAAGAGGTCAGGTGATTGGTAAACAGGCATACACGGGGCAAGGCAGGAATCTAGGTCGATAAACAAAACAAGAAACGAACTATGACGAGGGACTGGAAGCGGATAATCCAACGCGAATTAACTCTAAACATGGACCGTGACTATGACTATGACTATGACTATGACTATGACCCAAACTAAACTAACTCTAAACATGGACCGTGACTATGAATACGCTACGAACTAAACTAACTCTAAAGTATTAATCTTCCGCGTTGTGTGCTGGGAGGCGTGCGGTATATATGCGGACATGATCAGCGTCTAAACCGCTAGCAGCTGAGAGCACTTCAGACCCACGTGAAATCCCAGCCAATGACAGAACAGGGAGGAGACATGACAGAAACATAAACAAAACACACGTGTCCAGATGTCATTACAGTCAACAACGGAAAAGCAGGTGCTCGCGCATTCGCGCTTAGAGTACGCTGCTTCAAGGGGGAATTGTGACATAGTGGAGCATACAACATTATCCTGTCATGAGATGAGATACTTCTAATTCTTTAGAAATTTTCAACACAGATTTAAACAGAACTACTAAAATTTGTTCAACTTTCAGTTCCAAAAGTACTGAGAGAATGAAAATCACCACTTTTCCTCTTGCTGGAATACAACTGAAGTAGCAGGGGAAGTTGGGTAGGGGTGGAGCTTGTCACTGGCAGTCTTCCTTCCAGTAAATCAGAGCTCTCCTTGGTCCCTAACCACCTGAAGTGCAATGAGCTCTCCAACTCTGGGTACTGGATATTCTCTTTTGAAAAGATTTTCTGTTTCAACTTCAGATCTTCCCACATTACTGTGACTAAGGAGCTGAAACATTAGAGTGCGCCACTTCTTGTCCTTCGTGTGGGGATACAAAGTGGATTCCGATGTTCCACCTAGAATATCAGATGCTCTTCTGGAAATGATAAAGTCCATCCAAAAGGAGTGTCTCTCCAAAATTTTAATTGAAGAAATGTGGCAAGATGCCAGTCTGAAGCAAAGCAAAGTAATGTAAAGAGTGCAGATTTCTGTCAAGCTGCTGAAGTGTCGAGTTATTGTCATTAAAATGACACAACACTGGGTTATATTTCTAAGGGATACTGAAGAATAAATTTTATTAAGTTTGACTTTTGAATAATGTAACCTACAGTGGTGCTTGAAAGTTTGCGAACCCTTTAGAATTTTCTATATTTCAGCATAAATACCTAAATTATCAGAATTCTTTAGAAGTCCTAAAAGTAGACATAGAGAACCCAATTAAACAGACGAAACAAAAATATTATACTTGGCCATTTATTTCAAGGAAAATGATCCAATATAACATATTTGTAATATTAAAAAAAAAAAAAATATATATATATATCTGAACCTCTATGATTAGCAGTTAAATCGAAAGTGAATTTAGAGACCGGTGTTTCAATCAACATCAGGTGTGAGTGAGCACCATTACTCTTCAGTATCCCCTCTGTGTTATCGATTGCTTTTTGGTTCTGCTCTGCGGTGTCTGGGTTTTGGAAGAACATAATTCTGTGGTACTATGTTTTCGAAAAGGATATCAATCCTAATGTGAAATTAGCTTTGGTCAGATGCTCTGACCCTACATTATCTGTCGCATTGACAACAGATGTGTTTGGTATGATGGTGGCTAAGAGGGAGATATTGATGGAATGGAAGTCCACCTTGCCACCTAGCTTTCAAAAATGGCTGGCTGAGATGGTTGCCTCCCTCAAGGATTAAAGGATTCGTAGATTTTTTAAGACCGGTGCTTCCAAAAAATTCAGCAGGATCTGGGGCCCCTTGGTCTAGTATATTTTTAAGAGCTAAAAACGGACTATGCACCTGTCATATATGATAATTTTTATTTTGTCTCACATTTGCCCCATTTCTTATGTATCTTTGCAGGGTTTAAATGTCTAGGGCATTGGTTCCCAAACTGGGGTACCCCTTGGGTTATGCGAGGTGACGGAGGGGGTACGGGAGCAAAATGCTGAGATTTACTGTTCATTTAATTCCACCTCACTAAATAACAATAAAATTCTAATTCATGTTTTTTCCATGGCCAAAAAATAAACTTGTACCCCCTCCAGTGTACAAACAGCAAAATTGCAATGTTCTAAAGGTCAAATACATGACATCCAATCAAATTATCCTGTCTTTCGTGGTCACAACTGCATCCCCTCACAGTCATGCGTTAGTGTACATCAGGGGTGTCCAAACTTTTTTTAGTGAGGGCCAAATACAGAAAAATAAACAAAGGGCCGGGCCACACACTAGAGGTGAAATATTGACACATGAATACGAACAAACAGTTTAGGGTATAAAATTTAAAATGAATAAAGAACTGTTTATTATTAAAGTAAAAAGTGTGGCATGAATTAAATACAATGTCAGTTGTGTGTGTTTGCAAAGAGTCAGGTTAATAACTGGAACTGCACTGCCCGTGCACTGGAACGAACTGGCCTGTAGGTGGCACAGGGGGTCGTAACAGTGTGTCTATTTCTAACTCACCTATAATGTGAAGAACATTGTACTCAGTGGGAGCAGTGATGCTGTCCTTTGGATTGATGGATGGCTGAAATGTCAGGAGAAAGTGTTGAGCCGAACAGGCTCATCATTCTTTTTGCGTGGCGTCTCATCAGAGGAAACTTGGCACTATCCAAACTCTGATAGAAGTCAAAGAGGGAGAGAAGCTGATGTTGACTCTTCAGAGAATCATCGCATTGCATTTCAATCAGTTCTAACTGCAGATTCTCTTCCACTTCTTTTGCATCCACCAGGAAGGGGGTCAAGAACAGCTTGATTTGTTTTTCAATGACAGAAAAATCTTGGAAACGCTGGTTGAATTCTGTCACGAGAGATGCAATCACAGACACATATTTCTCCTTTTTAGCAGAAAGGTCGGCCTTTGGAAAAGCAGACTTGATTTCAGACAGTGCAGGGAAGTGTGCAGCATTAAAGCTTCGTAGTTGCGTCTCAAACAGGCAGAGCTTTACACAGAAGGCTTTCATGTGCGCATACAGGTGTGGCACCAGCTGTTCTTTGCCTTGTTGGTTCTTGTTCAGTGTATTCAGATGATGAGTAAGATCAACTAAAAATGCCAGGTCGGCTAGCCACAGAGGATCACTCAGTTCATGAAGAGGTCGGCCCTTTTCTTTCATAAACTGATCGATTTCTGATCTCATCGAATAAAACCGCTGCAGCACATAGCCGCGGCTCAGCCAGCGCACCTCAGAGTGGTAGAGTACATCCCCGTATTCAGCATCCACTTCAGAAAGGAAAGCTTGAAATTCTCTGTGGTACAGTCCTCTAGCTAGAATTATGTTGACAGTTTTTACAACAGTGTTCATCACATCGCCCAGCTTGACAGTCTTGGCACACAGTGCTTCTTGGTGGATTATACAGTGCATCCTAAAAGCCTCACCTCCGCTCTCTTTTACCTTGGCGCACACCATCGATGCCATTCCTTTACGATCGCCCGTCATGTCCGGAGCTCCATCCGTTGTTACTCCACAGAGCTTGTCCCATTTAAGCCCCATCTTTTCAACTGCCTCTGACACAGCTTCAAAAATCTCTCTACCCGTCGTTGTGCCTTTTAGGCTTATCATATCAAGCAGCTCCTCAGTACAGCAAAAATTATCATCTACTCCCCGCAAAAAAATCAACAGCTGCGCAGTGTCTGTAGCATCTGTGCTCTCATCGCATGCTATCGAGTAAAAATCAAAAGCACAAGCTTTGTCTCTCAGCTGAAGTTTCAAGTTAGCTGACAAGTCCTCGATTCTTCGCACCACTGTATTTCTGGATAAGCTCACGTTGTTGAAATCCTGCACTTTCTCCTGGCACATTATTTCTGTGACTTTGATGAGGCACTGCTTTATGAAACCACCGTCTGAGAACGGTTTGCCGTGCTGGGCAGTAAGTTTAGCGACTTCATAGCTTGCTGTTGTGGCGTTTTCCTGTATTTTGTTAGCACGAAAAAAAAACTGTTGTTGAGCTTGCAGGCTAGCTGCCATTTGCTTGACTTTCTGTGTTCGTTCGGCACCAGTGTACGATATGTAGCTCTGATGTTTGGTTTCATAGTGCCGACTGACATTATAGTCTTTCATCACAGCAACATCTTCATTGCAAATCAAACAGACACACTTTCCATTGATTTCTTTGAAAAAATATTCATTTTCCCACCGTGTTTGAAATCTTCTACACTCACTTGCTATTTTTCGTTTTTTTGGGTGATGCCATTTATGGTGACTCACGGTAAAAGTTTTTCTTTGCTTAATTTTGTTTAGTAGCGGTAACGGTTGAGAAGCACCGTTTCCGTGGTTGGCTCCATCTAGTGTTGAAACTGAGAAGTGCAACAGAGTCGAGCTCAAGCTTCTTGTGTGGGCCACATTCAATTATATTTTCAGAATTTGCCGCGGGCCAATAAAAACTGGACCGTAGTTTGGACACCCCTGGTGTACATCTTACCGCATGCATAACATTAAAGTACAAAGTAAGTACAAACATTTCAGCCCGCAACCACAGTAAGCACCTCTGATCCACAGTCCTCTGACAGCAGTGGCCCAGGTCCCTCTAACAACGCATCCATAGCAAGCGTAAGTGTACCCACTGTTGCTAACCCAGTTCACGCTGATACAGACAGCGATGTATCCAAAGTTGAAACGCCACCTCTTCTTCACCAGCAATTCGCAGAAAAACCATCAAAGAGGCGCAAATATGATGAGGGATATATTTATTTGGGCTTTACATACGCTGATAGTGAAGAAAACCCCCAGCCACAGTGTGTATATGTGCAAACGTACTCTTTCATAACTGCATGAAACCAGCATTTCTGTGCAGACATTTAGAAACAAAGCATGTTACTTACTTTTAGCTAAATAAACCTCGAGAGTTTTTTGAAAGGTATTTAAGACAACTCAGGAGTGGTAAGACCCTTATAACAGCGTAGGAAAACCTAAACAGGAAGGGTCTGGAAGCATCCTACATGGTGAATTGCGGAGTGGCTAAGACGGGCAAACCCCATACTATTGTGGAGGACTTAATTCTTCCGGCTGTGGCTGATATAGCTGGTGTAATGCTTGGGGAAAAGGCAAAAAAAAAAACAATACTGAGGATGCCATTGTCAGACAAAACAGAGTGAGAGAGGGGGTACGCAAAAGGATATTAAATGCCTAGGGTGGGTGCGCCACTGTAAAAAGTTTCAGAACCACTCTTCTAGGGTCATTGGTGATTTTGTTAAGGGTGCTTAAATCATATTGTATCTGGTATATGTTTTGGAGAGGGAGGGACAGTTCAGACAGGTATTTTTCTTTTTTCTCTTTCTCTTTGTGCTCTTTTGTACATATTGTGTGAGATTTCATTCATTTCTTTCCTATTGATTCGTCTGGTGGGTTATCCTGTTAACAATCAGCCATCCTGTTAAGTGCAAAACTATGCTATGTACACAGCTTCTGTGTGAATTCTTGGAAAATTCTTGCGATTCAATTGATGAAAACCATTTCAAGATACAATCACAACAGCAGCTACAATCAACGTCTCTGTCAGACCATCAACATACAAAAATAACTTACAAAACTTAGGCAACTCACATATGAAGCCTCATGTTAGTCCACTGATCCACTAATCCAATAATCCAATCATGTAAAAATATCATTAAATACCTACAGACTATTGCTGCATCAGTTCAAATTACCACAGATGTGCTTAGTCTTTCACATATTCTTCATTATAACTTCTCTTTGCTTGTGAATATTTCTTATCGCTTGACGAGTTCAAAATGGCAAATGGACTCTGCCCTTTCGACTGACACCTCATTTGTACCAATAGGAGCTTCCATAACCTGTCCATAACCTTCAATAGCCAATGATAGTCCATGCTGAAGGGATAGTCCATGCCTTCCCCCTTTCCTTATTGAAAAGTTCAAGCCTATTGCAACCGATTGTGTGGATGACTGGTGCATCGTATATAGCCAATTAAATTCTGAAAAATATGATAGCTGCTTTAGGGATGAGTTTCAACACTTCAATTTCAATGTGCATAAAGCTGCGTAACCAGTGGAAAGTGGCTCGTTTTCTATGCATAAAAGCACGCAAAGGTTTCCGTTATGAATATACATTTTGTGGATTGCTGGATATGTGATGTGATAGCTCTTATTGTCACCTTTCATTAGGGCCCAAAATCATGAATAGTAGCCTTTTTATCTTAGGTATGTGTATATGGCTAACAAGGGTCCTTTGGAGTCTCCAAAAGGTGATTTTGGCAAAACGCATGGACATACCCTGAGAAAAACATGTGTAAAATGTTAATTTTCTTTGGTCAAACTTGAACTTGGATTTCACCTCCTGAAGAGGAGGCTGTGGGAGAAGCCCCTCAAAACAAACAACTGAAAAAAAGCTGCAGTGCAAGCTTGGAAAAGCATCAGAAAAGAAGAATGCATCAGTTTTGTGATGTCAGTGGGCTGCTGGCTTGATGGGTGGTCTGCTACCAAAGGTGCCATGTTCTAATTTGTTTAACACATCTAAATGTAAATATCAGGAAATTAAATCTGAAATTCTGATCTATCACCTCACATTCATGTTTTGATCTCAACCCCAAATGTCTTTAATGTATAGCAAAATAAAAGAATTGGCCTTGCTGTTCCAATACTTTCACAGGGGACTATAAAAGGAACGTTAGTCTGAGCCTATATGATAGCTGAGCTGACTCTTTTGCCATTTAGTTGTCATTTTCAGCTCTAATTGCACTTTGCCTTTTATGTGAGCATCACTAAAAGTAAATCAGAGCAATGAGCAAATTTGGTACTTTATGGGTGAATGACATTTATCAATATATTTGTCCATTCAGTGAGTCCTGGTGCCCAGTAGATGGACCAGGGTCATCCTGGAAGGAACCATGCCCAACAGAATAGAAAAGCCTCGTCACAGCATGAAGACGTGAGCAAAAAGAGAAGTCTTCTTTGATAATTGTAAATTAATGTTCATAACTATGCTCATCATCCACTTTATTAGGAACACTTGTACATTCATGCAGTTATCCAATCAGGCAATCATGTGGCAGCAGCACAATGCATAAAATAATGCAGATACAGGCAAAGAGCTTGAGTTAATGTTTACATCAATCATAAGAATGGGGTAAAAGTGTCACTTTAACTGTGGCATGGTTCTTGGTACCAGATGGGCTGGTTTGAGTATTTCAAAAACTGCTAATATCCTGGATTTTTCATACACAACAGTCTCTTGGGTTTTCACAGAATTGTGTGAAAAACAAAAAACACTGAGTGTGCGACAGTTCTGTGGGTAGTCAGAGGAAAATGGCCAGATTGGTTTGAGCTGGCAGGAAGGACATAGTAACTCATATAATCACTCTTTACAAATGTGGTGAGCAGAAAAGCATCTCAGCATGCACAAAACATTGGGTGGATGGGCTACAACAGTAGAGGTTCACATAGGGTTCCACTCCTGTCAGCCAAGAACAGGCTATCATGGGTACAGGTGCATCTAACATGGACAGCTGAAAATTTGAAGAAAAAAAAATTGTTGGTGAGTCTGTGTTTCAGCCTGCAGTCCCTCTGCTCACAGGATGTCTTTTGTTTTTCACATTCTGTGTAAACTCTAGAGAATGTTGTGTGTGAAAATCCCAGGAGATCAGTAGTTTCTGAAATACTCAAACCAGCCCATCTGGTACCAACATCCATGTCACAGTTAAAGTCACAGAGATGTGAACATTGACTTGTTGACTTGTTAAGAGTCAACTTGACTTGACTCGTTGATTGTTATGCATTACACTGCTGCCACATGAATGTGCAAGTGTACAGGGGTTCCTAATAAAGTGGGCAGTGAGTGCAGATGAAAATATTTTACATTGTACTAACTTTTATTGTGTTTTTAATCTCAAACCTAATTATTGTAAGTGTTCTTAAATACAGTTTCACTGTGTAATTGATATTGTTTACTTTTAGGGAGGAACTCCTCAACAGAGCCACATCACAGCACATTAATGAATAGTAAAGGCTTTCACATGTATACCCAGTGGTTAAAATTTTCCACCTTTGTAAGCTTTTATATCTAACCAGATGGGATTTGCAAATGCATGGAAGAAATATACATGGTGCAGAATAACACCCTCAAAACAGGAGTCAATATAAATAACACAAATATGTTGCCTATGCACTTACTGATGCATATGAATTAGTCTACTGTTGGAACAAAAATGACTTACAATATTTTTATCACATGTTACAGACCAAATATATTTACTTTTTTTCCTTGAACATACTGCTTTTAATGTTATGAAAATTATGTGTAAATTAAAACATGACAAGGTCAGTGGACTTCTCACAAAATGCCAAGTTAAAGGAATATTCAGAACCTTTTTTGGAGTTTATAGGTATCATAAGTACTACAGTGATGGGAATAGTCCTGTGACAAGATGAGATATTTTGTAATGGGTATGACTGTTTTTGAATTGTATTATTTTTATTACAGGTTGTCGGGGAGCCCTAGTTGAAGACATCAAGGACTTACAGATGTTGGCCTTAGCCTGTCAGCTATTCCAGTCCTACCTATACCACACCAGACTTCTTTCTGCCTTGTCTGGGTGGCTGTCTAGTACCAAGCTCTCTTCAGAATTAGATGTATGAAAACATAAAAAAGGGACATAACCAACTGAATATTGCAAGAGCAAAGAACTTGCCTTTCTTCAGAAATATGTTAAATACAAATGAAAACTATTTATCCACTATATTTCTCTGTGCTCTATTTTCAAGGGTAACATTTCTTTATGAAGTGCCTACTGTGTATAGTTAAGACGTACATTTAATACGTTAGCATATTTTTAAAAATCCTGTCATCTACCAACACTAATGTTGTCCACACCTCTATGTCTTTCTTTTATGGAAAACAAAGACAGACTGAGTATTCAGTCTCACTCACCATTTATTTATTTTATAGAAAAAAGATGCAGTGATAGTGAATGGTGACTGAGGGTATCAATCTTTTGTCATTCTGCCTTCCAACTCCTTTTGTGTCCCACTGCACATAAAAGTCATACAGGTTTGTTCAATTCAGCTCACTGTTTTTGTAGCTTGGTCATTGTTAGAAATGTAATTTGCAAAGTAAGCCAGGTTGAATTTAGACTTAATCTAATGTTATACTGGTCAAATTTGACATATAAATGATTATATAACATGTTAAAGTGTATACAGTTGCTTTATGTTTATTATTTTGGGTTCATTAGATATTCTGACCTCAAGAAAGTACTCCTGGAGTAAAGGGTAAATACAGTTATATATATAAAAAAGAAGAAGTAAATGTAACCTTAATTTTGATAATTAAAATGTGCAGTATGAATTAAATTCAGTTAAAAACATTTAGTAAATGTAGCACATTTGTTTTGTTAAATAACAGTCTTATTTTCTGTTACATCTACGTATGTTTTCAAATATATCTACTCATTTTTATTTGTTTTCACTTAGGGTTACTATTGCATTGACTTAGGATTTTAATTATATCTACTCAATTTTAAGTGTCGTGGTATTAAAATGTAGTTATTCAGATCTACTTAATTTTTTTACTTACATTCACTCAATTCATAAGGTATATTTCAATGATTTTACAGTTTTCACAGAGTGCCACCGAAGCAGCCAAGTTTGAGGATTCCTGGGGCTTCCCACTGCAGGGGGATTACACAACGCCATGCAGCCAGCAGAGCTACCCGAATTCCTGGGGCTTCCCACTGCAGGGGAATTACACAAGCCATGCAGCCAGCAGAACTACTTGAACTCCTGGGGCTTCTCATTGCAGGGGAATTACACCATGCTGCCCAGTCCAGAACCAAAGGCTGGCCTAGAACTTTTTTTGGGGGGGGTAACCGCAACCTCAGAGCTCCAGCTTGAGACCTGAGTGGAAGTCTCAGCTGTTGAGCTACCGGCTGAGGTTAACATGGCAACCTCTTGGCCCCCGTCTGAGGTCAACTTGGAGGCCTTGGAGCTTCAGCTTGAGACCTGCGGGGAGGTCTCAGCTGTGGAGCTCCTGCCTGAGGTTAACATGGCAACCTCTGGGCCCCCTTCTGAGGACAACTGGGTGGCCTCGGAGCTCCAGCTTGAGACCTCCGGGGAGGTCTCAGCTATGGAGCTCCAGCCCGAGATTAACATGGCAACCTCTGGGCTCCAGCCAGAGAACTGCGGGGAGGTCTCATCTGTCGAGGAAACTATCCCGCTTCCCTATCCTGCTGAGGAGGCTGTCCCGCTGTCCAGCCCAGCGGAGGAAGCTGTCCCGCTGTCCAACCCAGCTGAGGAGGCTGTCCTGCTGCCCTGTCCAGCCGGGGAAGCTGTCCTGCTGTTCAGCCCTGCTGGGGGCATCGTCCAGTGTTCCAGTCCCGCTGGGGGCGTCGTCCAGCGTTCCAGTCCTGCTGGGGGCATCATCCAGAATTCCAGCCCTGCTGGGGGTGGTGCTCTGCCTTTCTGCTGCCCGGCGGAGGCTGCCCTGTTTCCCGATCCAACAAGAGACAAATCACACAGGGGCCCCGGACCGCCATTGGAGGTGGGTGCTCGTTGGCGCTCCGGGAGGATGGCACTGCGGCGCAGCTTCTGAGTGCACGCGTGCACGAGACTTTTGTGTATGGACATGCGCCATGGTTTGTTTTGATTCTCTCCTTGTTTAAGCATTGGTTCATGTTCGAGGGTGTGTCTTAATTTACTCCAGGTGTCTGTATTTTAGTTTGAGTATGTTGATTATTTAAACCCCTTGTGTTGCTGTGCACTTTGCGCAGTATTATTCATAGATGGTTACATTAGTAGCTGAATAAGTGTGAATATGCTACACATGCTAAGTGGTCTTGTTAAAGTGTCCTGTTCTGTTTCCTGCCTCGTATCCAGTGTTCATGTTTAAAGCCAGATTTGCCTAGACCGCGTTTCCTTGTTTATTGCTTGAAGTATTTGAATAAAGACTTTGATCTGCATCTGCAACACCTCCTGTTTCGTAACACACACATTAGAAGGTCTCATTAAAGTTTAATTTCATGTTCCTGATCAGGCCATTACACATCATAGTTAATCCATGAATGTCAACAAATCTAAAATAAAATAATTAGGAAATATCACAGTTTGACACCTGGAAGTCCAGACTGAGCTGGCAGTCATTGGCCATACCTGCTTTAAGGGTTTGTCTTCGTGTTCGCATGTTGACTGAAGAACTGTAGACATATTCCATCAGCTGGGGAAGTCCCTGGGTGAAGAAGGTCAGGTCCACTTTATCACGGGCATAATCATCTGCCCTCTGCAACAGATCCAACAGAGTCTGTAGGAACAAATGCAATTCTAGAAGAGACAGAGAAGGTAATTAAAGAAAAATCAGTAAAGGTTGCACAGAAAGCCACAATGGGAACAACAGAAAGACAAGCAGTATTAAAAAAGGAAATAAAGACATAGGACTTGAGCCAATATTAGCAGTGAAGACGTTTAGGGATGGTTAACATCCCTAAAATCAAATAAACTTTATTGTAACAAGGTGAGAGTTACTACCATCTTCTTTCATGTATGTGCACATAACCACTGACTGTGCACAGTTTTATATAAAATCCAGACATTATTGTGGACGCTAGGTTTATAAAGTAATTTGCTAGTGATAGTGTAACTGAAATAGCTGACACGGTCAAATGTTTAAAACAATTTAATTTAATATATCAATATTTAATATTAACAATTTAATATCCCTAATGTTCAAATAGTTGTCTTATATTCATAAGAATAAGTCTGTGCAGTGTGGAAGTTGTCATATAATATCAGAGAAGGAACTACAGTTCCAGTAGCCACTGCACCACACCATCATGTCACATGACCACCTGCACCTCAAGTTCATTCTTGTTAATGAGCACTTACAGGTATTTATAGCCACAGTGTTAGTCTTTGTCTTAGTGTTTTGCCACAAGTTCTATAGATACTGGTTTGTGTTTCGTTTGTATTTATATTAATTCTAGTCTGCACTTGCATCCTTCTCTGCCTCCAATCGTGACAAAAGTGACAAAGTGACAAAAGTGATCCCTAGATCAGATTTTGTGATCTCAACAAACCATTGGCCAAAAGATCAAAAGAAAATAACTCCAAAGATCACAATATTATATTGTTCTGAGTACTATGTTGTGATGTCCCCTTTCTAGAAATCCTGGAGATTATAAGATCCACATCCACACACTCAGAGGCCTAATTATCACAGAGCTTTGTGAAGAAGACATCGGGGGCCTATACCATGAAGCTGGTTTAGGCTTGGTTAAGTTTCAGTTTGGTTCATGCCAGCCCTTGGTTTTAGGTACCATGAAAGTGGTTCAGCTTTCACCGCTGTTCATCGCCATAACTTACACTCCATGGCTAACCTGCTGCGGGGCAAGTTATGTTCTGGGCAAGAGAACTCAAACCCAGCTACAAGCGACAACTACAAGACATAGAAGCGACGCAACTAATTCAACTTAGTGTCTGTTGCAATGACTTCACAATGTCTTCATCATCTTCCCCATCTCAGTTTCATAAGTTTTCAATCCATTTATTCTCATTGTGAGCTTATAAAAGTAAAATTAGGAATTTACACAATGTTCAGCCAGCAATTTTCCAGAGCCATGGCAGCCACAATGGTGTTTGTTTTTGCGTTCAGTATAGGTTTAAATTCATCATATTTCTACATAATAAATTGTTGCTCTTCAACTAGAAGTATGCTGCTTTTATCCATGTTGAACGTTTTTGATTGTTCGGTGCCTACATCATGCTTTTATGTGCACATGCTTGTGGACTAATATAGCTTAAGGATCAAAGCCTGAGTTGACAGAGAAAGCTGATAACCAGCATCATGATACCAACAAAGCCTGATTGGATTGGATTAGTTTTGTCAACTTGAAACTAATCCTGTAACCTTGAGTTTATTCAACCACCTTCATGGTACAGGCCCCTGGTATGGAGAGAAACCAAACATTTCTTCTGTTAAATGCCCAGAAGAAAAAGCCCACAGGATAATCCTCAGCTATTTGGGTCCATAAGAGAACTTTTTATGACTTCTTTTCTCAAAGATTGAATAATATATTCATGTGATACATTTCGGGATGTGGAGTTAATCATTAAACCACATTAAAGGCCCATACCAGATTTGTTTTTCATAGAAAACAATTTCTCATAAATGTTCATTGGACAGTGTGCTTTTCACTTGTCCCCTAAGTTTCTCCATATGATTACTGGGAGAGCTCTCAAATGGGTGGAACCTTGTAACCTAATGCCAATCTTTGCAAAGGTAATGAACATGACTGACATTTCAAAATTAAACATATCAGCTTCAGGCAGAGTGAGCACTTAGATGTGCAGCAGTTGGTCATCTGAATCCATCATAGTTTTGCACAACTAGTATAACTTGTTATTTTATCATTGTAATTGGAAAATATTGAAAATAAATTATAAGTATTTATAAAAATCCACTACATAGTAACCTATAGCAGAAGTCCTGTGTGATAGCCTCTCGACTTAATTTTGTTTAAGGTTATGTTGTCCTGCCCCCCAAAATCTATAGTCATAAGCTGCTGCAAAACTAAACCATAACATTACTTGACTTGTGAACATCCTGAAGTTTTACTTGACTTGTGAACATCCTGAAGTGTCTATTATTTTATCATTCTCTACTGGTTCTACCAGTGCTTGCCGCTCCTACACTATAAGAACAGAGCATAAACAAAGCAGAAAATTGATACAGAAAAATAGCATAATCAGTTTGCCTCTTCACATTAGCTTTAGCCACAAAAACATAATAATTTATCAAGTGATGCTATGTTTCTGTGATGTAAGCATACTAGTAGAAATGCCGTATTCAACAATTCATCTTGGATATATTTCACCTATTACCAATTTTACACTTTGACCAGTAGTGAAATAATCCTTCATCATCTATGTATTGAATTGTTGTGATTTATCTTGTGATTGTTATTGACAGGCTCAAATAGGAGCATGTGCAAGGTGCAAAAAAGTGAGAGGGATCACTTGTGCTGGTTGACACCCGAGACACCCTTCCATAAATGTTAAACAAACGTCTGCTTACAGAAAGCTTCCCCATATCAACAATTAACTATATTTGTTATATAACAACACATTTTTAAATCTGTTTATGCAAAGTGTCTGACATACATGTCCCAATGACTGTTACAAAGCACAAAGCGAGATACATAAAGGCATGGTTTGCCATGGTTGGTATGGAGTGACCTGCACAGAGCCCTGATCTCAACACCACTTTGAGATGAACTGGAATGGTGACTGTATGGTATATTTTTAAGTAAATGGTATATGTTAAGTAATAAAAGTGAAATCCAATCATGTATAACTAGTGTCTAAGATATAAGGGAGTAAACAGTATATTAATCAAATAAACTAAAATCAAAGTAAAACAAACTAATGTGACTCTAACTTGTGAAAAATCACAGAACACACATTCCTCACTTAAAAAAAGTATATCCATTTCTTTTAGGTTTAGTATGTCATTTCTCAGTAAAAACTGCACCTGTTAAGGAACATTGAGTCTGTTCTCCGTATCGCTTAAGTCTCTATCTTTTTATCAGTTTGATGTTTGTGATTTCTTAAGAGGTATTTTTGAAATTACATTAATCAGTCGACTGAGCACATGCCACAATTATAGATAAGGTATGAAGACAGTAACATAACTGTGGTGAGAAGTCAGAAGTGTGCTTTAAAAAGAAAAAATGGGAAAACCCCACCTAATGAGATTTACATTTACATTTATGGCATTTGGCAGACACCCTTATCACTTCAACTTAATCATCAATTATTTATTATTTATTGTCTCCATCAATAAATACATCCCGATACTGGCTCATTAGGTCACAAACTAAGAATACCATCAGTCTAAAAACACTGTTGGGAGGTAATATAGTCAGAAAAACACAGACAACGATACACTATGTATTTATTTATTTATTTTTTAAGTGCTAATTTAAGTATTTTAGCAAGAGGTAGGTCTTTAGACATTGTTTAAAGACTGCCAGTGACTCAGCTGTTCGGACATCTATGGGAAGTTCATCCCACCACCAAGGTACCAGAACAGAGAAGAGTCTTAATGCATGCCTTCCTTGTACCCTGAGAGATGGTGGCACCAGTTTAGCGGTGCCAGAGAATTGGAAGGATTATGGTGCAGTGCGGAGTGTGTTAAGTGATTTGAGGTAAGTGTGTGCTCGTCCATTTTTGTCTTTGTAGGCAAGCATCAGTGTTTTAAATATGATGCGGGCAGCTACAGGAAGCCATGGAGGGAGTGTAGAAATGGGGTGGTGTGGGAGAACTTAGGAAGATTGAAAAAAGTTAAGCAGCTGCATTCTGGATCAGTTGCAGAGGTGCCAGACATGCTGAGTTTTGAGCAGAAACAAGAGGATCTGAGGGATGGAATGAGAGGATGAGTTGAGTGTCATCCACATAGCAGTGAACCCATGTGAGGATATGCCCTCACCAAGAGATCGAGTCTAGAGGGAAAACAGAAGAGGACCAAGTACTGAGCCTTGTGGGACAACAGTGGAGAGTCTGCGCGGACCTGGTATGAGCGGCCTTCCAGATGAGAAGCTAACCACGCTGCACCGTAATTTCTGAGACTCATGAGGGTGGACAAGAGAGTCTTGTGGTTAACTGTGTCAAACGCTGCTGAAAGGTCAAGGAGGATGAGGACTGATAACAGTTTGGCTGATCTAGCAGCATGTAGCTTCTCAGCGACAGCCAAAAGGGCAGTCTCTGTGAAATGTGCTGCTTTGAAGCCGGACTGGTTAGGATCCTGGAGGTTGCTCTCTGAGAGGTAGCAAGACAGATGATTGTAGACAGTGCGTGCGAGGATTTTAGTAAGAAAAGAGAGAAATGATACCAGTCTGTAGTTGCCGATGTCCGAGGCATCCAAAGTGGGCTTCTTCAGGGTGGGAATAACCCTTACTCTCTTGAATGCAGTTGGTACACAATCAGATGATATAGAGCCATTGATAAAGGGGAGGAGGTCTTGTGAGATGGTCTGGAACATTATGGAAGGTATTGGATCCAATGGGCAGGTGGTAGGATTGCAGGACAAGATGACAAGCAGGATCTCTTCTGTTGCGAGATTAGAAAAATGTGCCAGTGAAAGAAAAGGGGAATCCTCAGTGGGTAGTGTAGGGTAGTCGGGGTAGAAGTGAAGGTCTGGCAGATTTTTAAAAATCTTCTCATCATAAAAGGTTGGAAAGTCTTCAGCAGTCAGGAAGGATGGAGCAAGAGGAGCCGGTGGGTTGATTAGTAGTCTTCCATTTTTTCTCTGCTATTCTTACCTCTCTCCAGAGAGATAGAATGGAGGTTTCGACTGGTAGGAGAAAAGCATTGATAACTGGTTTTAGGCAGGATAGGTAGGGTGATGGTGAATGATACCAAGTGATGATCGGAGGTGTGGAGTTGGGGTAGCATTGATGTCTGTAGCTGGAGAGGGGTAGGTGAAGACCGGTCCAGGACATTTCCTCCCTTGTGTGTGTGTGGGCAGCTGTTGAATGTTAAGGAGAAGGCATGCAGAAGAGGGAGAAGACAAGAGGACTCGAGCTTGAGATCATTGTTTTAGTATTGTATAAAAGCATAAGACTTGATTATATTTGTCAGATGATCTGATGACATCTCGGCTTTTTTTATTCTTCAATAAAGTCTGATTTTTGGCATCTTAAACCCCTTGACTTTGAGAAGTTTTTATTTTTGGCTAAGGAGATTTTCGACTACAACTGCACCAAAGGCCTCCTTGATCAACATGGCCGAATGGGCTAATCCCCACAGCCACAGTCCAGAAGAATGGAGGTTATTATAACAGCAAAGGATGACTAAATCTGGAATGGCATGTTCAAAAAGCACTCATACTCATACTGAATTTTATATAATATTGCACTTGTAACCACTTTTTGGATAGTAATGCCCTTACTGGCTCCATTAATATAAAGTGGCATGACCAGCATTTCTGAAAAATTACTTTCATGGGGTTGTCACTAATCAGACCAGAAAGGATAAATGACATTTTTATAAAAAAATTCCCTTCAGTCTCTGGTCCAATGTGCTTCATCTAATTATTGTATGTGCTTCAATGTGCTTCACCTAATTATTGTACATAGACACATATGATTAAATAAGCTGCTAAACAGAATTTGCTACAAGAGGCCAAGCTTGTTTTGAAAATAGAGTTATGTTTTACTTCAGGGTTTACTTTCATCTCTTTTGGTTAAGAGATGCTTTTTCACTTGCTTATCGAAACGTGCTTATCTGAGCAAAGGTTGCTTAAAACATTTGTCATGCTTAATATCATTCTAGTGGTCATGCATCACTGTAATCTCATTGCAAACAGAGAGCAATAAGGCTTACAAAACTTTGAACACCTGAGCTAACTTCTAACAACATATTGGATCTATCACATCATATATCCATTGTTTGTGTGCAAGATCAGTATTATTATATTTGTGCATTGCTTCAAAGTAAGTCCTCACACTTCACAATGCATATTAATTGTAATGAAATAATAAACAGGATTATTAAGATTATTCAGGTAAATGTAAATTAACGCACGGCACTTTTTGAAGCGGCTCTGACAGTTGTCCTGGGCTAGGCGCTGGCACCCAGACAGGTCCAAGGTTATAGGGCAGCTCAGCATGTAGAAATGGCAGAGTGAGGTGAACTCGGATAGGCGCTGCTCCTCTGACAGCTCTGATGTCTTCAGAAGCTCTGCACATGTGGGTTCCCTGCTTCCAAAAGATTCTGGGATTGGACAAAAGCAATTGCTGCTTAAACTACATCCCAATCTGAACTATATAGCTTTAAGCCTGAATATGTGATTTTCTCCAGCACTGAGAAAGAGTAAGTGGCTATGTATGGCTGTGTGTATATGTGTGTGACTCACTATGGATTTCAGATAGGATCCAGTCTTTGTAAGCCACAACACGAGTGTATACACCTGGTTTGCCTTTCTCCCCACAGCCATCTCCCCAAGATGTTATACCATATAACTGAAACCTCCCTGAAATAAGGTCCTGAAGGATCAGTGGCCCACCAGAATCACCCTACAGAGACAAAGAGTTTCACAGTAGGAATAGGCAATATAACTTTATTTTACCATTAACTGCCTATTATGGAAAGATGAGTTAGTGATCTAATATGTTTGGAAATCACCAGATGTTTACACCTATGCGTTGTTAGATGTATGTGTGTGTTATACCTGACATGAGTCGATACCTCCGGACAAGTAGCCAGCACAGAACATGGTGTTGGTGAGCAGCTGTTTGCCAAGGGCACTTTTACATGTGCTCTGAGACAGCAGGGGAACCATTGCCTCAATCACCACATCAGCCGCTGGACCATCTACACTCACACATATATCAAACACACACATCAAATGCAAACACACACACACACACACACACACACACACACACACACACACATGCATTTGTAGTTCAACGTTTAGGCCCCTTTCTGACGCAGAATAAATACTTCTGGTCTAAAAATTATTTCTGTTACCTTCATAAAGTGAGCCCCATCCAGCCACCAGACATGGTGCTCCAGGGGGAGGCTCAAGGTCAGATGGCAAACACACAGGCATCACACGCTCTGACAAAACCACAGGAGAGCTCAGCTTCACCAAGGCAATGTCATTATTAAAAGTCTTTGGGTTGAACTGCAAGGTAGATGAAAGGAGTTAATCTCTAGGTGAACACTTAATTGGATTCCACACAACAGGAGTCATCATAACTGTGAAAATACAGTTATGTCAGCAATGGCACTTTTAAAGCTCTTTTTTTTTTTTTTTTTTTTTTTTTTACAAAATATTTGTATGCCAGCAGGTTACATCTGAAGTCAAATATTATACTTGAAATCAGAAGAAATGCAAAAATGTATACAGTCAGGTCCATAAGTATTTGGACAGCAACACAATTTTTATAATTTTGCCTCTATACACCACTACAGTGGATTTGAAATTAAGTAATCAAAATTGGATTGAAATGTAGACTTTCAGCTTTAATTCAAGGGGTTCATACACAATGCACTGGTGAGCTCAACAACACCAAAACGCCTGGAAGACCTCGGAAGACAACCAAAGTGGATGATCGCAGAATTATTTCCTTCTTAAAGTAAAAACCCCTTCACAACATCTAGCCAAGTTAAGAACACACTGGAGGAGGTAGGTGTATTTCAAAGGTAGACTTCATTGTCAAAGTCTGCAATCAAGAGATGCCTTCAGAATGTAAATCTGGAACCGAAAGGCCAGATAAAACCTCTAAAAAAGCCTGACCAGTTGTAATGCAATATTATCTTGTACCAGGATGATGGGAACAGAAGCATATGGAAAAGGAAAGGAAGGGCTCATGATCCAAGCATACCACTTTATCTGTAAAACATGTGGAGTCAGTGTTATAACATGGGCATGTACAGCTGCCAGTGGAACTGGGTCACTGGTGTTTATTGATAAGGTGACTGCTAATAGAAATAGCAGGATGAATTATGAAGTGTACAGAGTGATGCTTTCTTCTCAGATTCAGTCAAATGCTGCAAAACTGATAGGATGGCACTTCACAGTACAGATGGATAATGACGCAAAACATACAGTGTAAGAAATTTTCCTAAATGTCTGATGACCTCAACCCAAATGAGCATGCTTTTTACTTATTGAAGACAAAACTGAAGGCAGAATGACCCACAAACAAACAGAAACTGAAGGCAGCTACAGTAAAGGCCAGGCAAAGCATCTCAAGGGAGAAAACTCAGCATTTTATGATGTCCATGGTTTTGAGACTCCAGGCAGTTATTGACGGCAAAGGCTTTGCATCCAAATATTAAAAATAATCCTAATATTTATGATTGTTAGTTTGTCCAATTACTTTTGAGCCTGTGAAAATGGAGGGACTATGTGAAAAATGGCTTAAACTCCTTGAATTAAAACTGAAAGTCTAAACTTCAATCACATCTTGACTGCTTCATTTCAAATCCATTGTGGTGGTGCATAGTAGAAACTTGGCTGTGTGCACATTACAGGTAAACACAGTCCCCAAATTCCTCTCAATTAGATTTGATGCATTTATATGTAAACTGGCAGACAGGTTTTTTTCTGTAGACTTCTGAATTCATTCTGCTGTTACCATCATGAGTTGTATCATCAATAAAGATCATGAGCAGATCCTTTCTTTCTCCACACCCTGGCCTTTCTTTCAGTTTGGTAGAGGCTAATCTTGGTTCCAGAACTTTTGTGTGTCATCTCTGTATTTCTTTGCAAATTCCAATCTGCCTTTCCAATTGCAAGGTATGACCTCTATGCTGTATTCCTGCTCTTAAAGTGTTCTTCAACCAGTGGATTGTAATACCTTCACCCCTGTCCTGTGGAGAATGTTGGTGATGTCATTGACTGTTGTTTTTGGGTTTTTCTTTTTATAGTTGTTTTTCTTTGGCTGACCTGTTTGATATCTGGTTGTGATTTCTTTCTTTTTCAGGACATTCCAAATAGTTGTACTGGCTATGCTCAGTGCTTGTGCAATGGCACTGATCAATTTCCCCACTTTTCTTAGTTTCAAAATGGCTTGCTTTACTCCCATAGACAGTTATCTGGTCTTCAAGTTGGGTTGTCCTTTTTAACAACAAACCAAGCGTAGATATTCAGAGCTATGATAATCGTTTAAACAATCAATCTAATGGAGCACACCTGGGAAACAAGAAACACCTGTCAGTTTCATGTTCAACTATTTTTCATCACTTGAAAAATGGGTTGGTTCAAACAAAAGATGGCATAGTCTAAGTTGTTTAACACATTTTGATGTAAATATCAAGGAAATGAAAGTTGGCATTCCAATCTATCGTTGTCACGGTTTCCCCTTTAGGCAGTGCGCTGGAGAGCATGAGGGCGCGCGCACGCACGAGCAAGGTGTGCGAGCGCCCGCTCTTCGAATATTGACAACCGTGACCTTGTTTACCATGGACACGTGCGTTTGTTTTGGTTTTGTTCTGTCTCCTCCCTGTTCTGATATTGGTCATTGTTCGGGTGTGTGTCTTTATTGTTTTAAGCTGCCAGCACCTAGCACTGATTTTGTTTGGGATATATACCACTCGCTTCCCTGTACACCTCACGTAGTATTGAGTTTATCTCACATACCAAGCGGTTGTCTTTTGTTCTAGTTTTGTTTCATGGTCTCTGACTTCGTTTATAGTTTCTCGACTCTGATCATTGCCTTGCCCTATTTATGCCTGTTTGCCGATCGCCTGACCTTTTGCATGTTTTTGGACTATGTTTTTGGATTACGATTTGGATTTGTACGCCTTTGTCTCCTTTAATAAAACTGTTAACTGCATTTGCATCTGTCCTAATCTCCCTTACATCTCGAGACGTGACAGAATACTACGCCCAAACATGGATGCAGCAGGAAGACAGGGGAGACATCACGCTACGAAAACCATGGAAGTAGCAGGAGAGTGCCTTGTCGGGAAATGCTCGGATTACCGGCCGCGTTTCCTGTCCGTGCCGTTCCCTCAAAGGTATGCTGCCGAACTCCCACTGGAGACATAAGGATTGGGAAGCTACCCACCGGAGTTCCTCTGTCACTGCCAGATATAAAGTATCTCACAAAAGTGAGTACACCCCTCACATTTTTGTAAATATTTGATTATATCTTTTCATGTGACAACACTGAAGAATGACACTTTGCTACAATGTAAAGTAGTGAGTGTACAGCTTGTGTAACAGTGTAAATTTGCCTACCCCTCAAAATAACTCAACACACAGTCATTAATGTCTAAACTGCTGGCAACAAAAGTGAGTACACCCCTAGGTGAAAATGTCCAAATTGGGCCCAATTAGCCATTTCCCCTCCCCGGTGTCATGTGACTTGTTAGTGTTACAAGGTCTCAAGTGTAAATGGGGAACAGGTGTGTTAAATTTGGTGTCATCGCTCTCACACTCCCTCATACTGGTCACTGGAAGTTCAACATGGCACCTCATGGCAAAGAACTCTCTGAGGATCTGAAAAAAAGAATTGTTGCTCTACATAAAAATGGCCTAGGCTATAAAAAGATTGCCAAGACCCTGACACTGAGCTGCAGCATGGTGGCCAAGACCATACAGCGGTTTAACAGGACAGGTTCCACTCAGAACAGGCCTTGCCATGGTCGACCAAAGAAGTAGAGTGCACGTGCTCAGCGTCATATCCAGAGGTTGTCTTTGGGAAATAGACGTATGAGTGCTGCCAGCATTGCTGCAGAGGTTGAAGGGGTGGGGGGTCAGCCTGTCAGTGCTCAGACCATACGCCGCACACTGCATCAAATTGGTCTGCATGGCTGACGTCCCAGAAGGAAGCCTCTTCTAAAGGTGATGCACAGGAAAGCCCACAAACAGTTTGCTGAAGACAAGCAGACTAAGGACATGGAATACTGGAGCCATGTCCTGTGGTCTGATGAGACCAAAATAAACTTATTTGGTTCAGAAGGTGTCAAGCATGTGTGGCGGCAACCAGGTGAGGAGTACAAAGACAAGTGTGTCTTGCCTACAGTCAAGCGTGGTGGTGGGAGTGTCATGGTCCGGGGCTGCATGAGTGCTGCCGGCACTGGGGAGCTACAGTTCATTGAGGGAACCATGAATGCCAATGTACTCCTTTAATAAAACTGTTAACTGCACTGGCATCTGTCCTAATTTCCCTCATGCCTCGAGACGTGACAATCGTACCATATTCATCCTTTGATCTCAAACTGAAATGTCTTCAGTGTATAGCAAAAACAATAGACTTGTCCATGCTTTTCAAATACATTTGGAGACTATTTTTAAAAGTTATACCAGTGAAGCTGTCAATACCAAAGAGGTAATGAGATGAAATTATTGATGCAGATGTATATGTTTACCTTTGGGTGTGTGATGATACGGTTGACCTTCATGACCTGCTCATCAGGGTCAGCCTTAGTGATGTCAAATTCACCAACCACAGCTGTCCAGTAATCCTCTCTTTGACTTCTTAAATGAGAGAGAAAGTGAGAGAGAAGGAATAAGTTACTCTAGATTTTGTAATTTGCAGCACAGGTACAATTTTGTGCTTGTATGTAGTGCATTGGGCAATAGCACCACCATCACCACTGAACCCTGTTAGACACAGGCAAATAAATACATTTTATTGTAATATTTAAATACTGTTAAAGACTTTAACTGGACTAGCTTGTTACATTTAGCGTGGAATTTCTTGATATAATGATTTTTTAAAAAATTATTATTATTATTTTTTTTTTTACAACATTCTTGATTTTAGTCAATCTGTATCATTCTTCTAACCAAAGGTAGCTGACCAAGTAACAGGAATGGTTGCATTACTCCAAGCTGTTTTCAATAATTAGCCATACTGGAAAGATAACATAAGATATTCATTGTTATTTATTATTATTATTATTATTATTATTATTATTATTATTATACTATAACTATTTTCTACAAAACATGAGATGCTATACTGATGAGCTGGTTAATGCAGCTTCCAGACTTGAAAGTTTGTTGAACTCTATAGAATTTTCTATACTTCTGCATAAATATGACCTAAAACATCATCAGATGTCCCAAAAGTAAACCAAGAGATCTCAATTTAAAAAATGACACAAAAATATTATGGTCTGCACTTATATAGCGCCTTTTAAATTAAGTGGTTTTACAAAGCGCTCTACACTGTTTCTCATTCAACCATACATGCCATACATTCACACACTCACACACCAATGCTAGCCTGCCACTGGGAGCAACGCAGTGTCTTGATAAAGGACACTTCGGCATGTGGCCAGGGGATCAAGCTGCCAACCCTGCGACTGGTAGACAAACCACTCTACCACTTGAGCCACAGCATCCGCACATTTATACAGTTATTCTGTGGCTTGGTGGAGTCCAGATTCTTTAGAGATTGTTTTGTAACCCAGCCTGATGAGATGAGCATCAACAACTCTTTTTCTGAAGTACACAGACGTCTGCTTTGTTCATGACATGATACGCTTCCGCAAATGTGCTGTGAAGATCAGATCCCAGGTCTTTAAATAAAACGGGGTGCTCACTGACTCTAATTTCACCTTCAAATTAACTGCTAATACTAGAGGTTCACATATTTTTGTCACTCACAGATACAGTCATGTGATAAACTAAGTACAAACCATGGAAATTGCTGGCTTTTTTGACATATTTGGACAAGCAAACATTTTATCATCTTTGAAACAGTGCCTATTAATAAAGTTCATATACTTGAACAAATCAATGATTTGATATTCTTTTGTGGAAAATGTAAGCACATCCTTGGCCTCAGAAGCTAGTATTCATAAATTCATGTCAAAGTGAATGATGGGAAGAGAAGAGTATGGAAAAGGAAAGGAAAGGCTCATGATCCAAAGCATACCACATCATCTGTCAAACATTGTGGAGGGAGTGTTATGGCATGAGCATGTACATTTACAGCTGCCAATGGAACTGGGTGACTGGTGTTTATTGATGGTGTGACTGCTGATAGAAGTAGCAGAATGAACTCTGAAGTATAACCAGATAGCATGTAGTGATCGGCCCGAGCTTGGCAGCCCCACAGTGCCCACGGCTCAAGTATCGGCATGTACTATCTGGGCCGAGTGTGACCCGCAGCTCGTTCTGGTCCATGTGTTTTTGTTACAGCAGTAAAGCACTGGGCCAATTCTTGTTCACCCTAACTAGCATGGACTTGGCTATACGGACTGGGCCACTTCTGGCAATGACTCGGCTTGGTTCAATCAGATGGTTACATTAATGTAGCAGTAATTATATGCTAAACATAAAATTTACTTAATTCCCCGACAGAATCTGATAATGTGTCGACTGCATGTTTAATGTCATGAATTTGTCAAAAAACAAAGTATCTGCGGTAAAAAAAATAAATTTAAAATTAGAATAGTATAAGACAGAAGATGCACAAATATTTATAACAGGAGCAAATATATTTAGATATAATGCAGCAGTTAATTCTTTTATATGCTTTTATTTAAATTAAACGCTCTTCGTTGCGCTCTCAGGTGATTTAATCTTCACAGCAGTGGGAGGAGTCTTGGACCTGTGGTAGTGGGAGATGTCTGACATGTTTGTGAGTTTTGGACAAAAACAAAACAATGGATTATTTACCAAAAGATATGGGATCATTTAGATATAACAATTCGGGTAAGCATTGATTCACATTTACATTTTAAGTATTTCACTTTGCAGATTCTCATAAAGGAACTTGTGAAAATTGAGTGTTCTTGAGTGTTCACACTGTGCTAAATTTGACGAGCAATACTCTGACCAGCATGTACAAGGAGAAAGAGCAAGGTTGTTTGTATTTTTACTGTCCACACTCTTATTTTTTTGAATGCAACTGTATTAAGCAAACACTGTTTTGATTCCATATTTCTTCAAGGACAATAAAGGATTTATTGAGAGTTATGAGGATTTGTTTGTACTATTAAGTAATACTATATCTCTACGCATTTTTTTTTCAATGGTGGCTTTTGAGCTAGGCAGATGAATGCCATATCTGTATATTCAAACATTGGTAACTTTTGTTATTACACATATATTTAACAGAAATTTTTATGTAAGTTTTAAGTTTACATTTAGCTTAGCTTGAAATGGTACATACAAGACAAATTTTAAATCTTGCATAATAATGTTATATTTCCACAGCCGACGGCTACTGATTGGATGACGGTCTTCCTGAATGGACCATAAAGGTGCAAGTGCACACCAGGATCAAGGTTCGGGTTGAACATTCCGGTTTTGGAATTCAATCACTGAGGTATTAAGGTTTCTTCTACTGATACACTGTCCACCATGTGCCTCTGTTGTTAAATTTTACATTATTATTGTAAAGATTAGTTAGGTAACTGTTTTTAGGTTAACTGATTAATGTCTTTTTAAAAACTGAAACAAATTAATTGAGAATGAAACTCATTAAAATACAAATTGTCATTTTAGTGGTTGTTAAAAATGTACAATATTTAGGAATTTTTGAGTGTATAACAAGGTTTTGTTTAATTAATTTATTTATTTTGTTTGTCAGGCGACAGCAAATAATCTTGTTTATCATTCATCTTCATGTTAATATATAAATAGACTATTTTTCATTTTAGTTGATATTCATTATGTATTAACTGATAACATTCAGATTTTAAAGTAAAAAATTGTTGGCAACACTTCACAATAAGGTTTTATTTGTCAACATGAAATAACAATGAGCAATTCATTAAAGTCTTCTTCTTCAGCTATATTCAGCTATATTCAAATGAACAATTGTCTTTTTATTAAGTAGTATTAACCAAGATGAATAAGGTCCGTAAAAATATATTGCTGAATATACCTGAAGAAGAAGACTTTAATGAATAGTAGCAACACAATGGACCTCAAGTACTAAAACTGAGGTTATATGAATATTCTAGTTCAAAACTGATGAGAACATCATGACTCATTTAATAAGATTAAATGTTTGGCTATTTTTGATGACACTGAAATGCAAGCATATATTCTAAGTGATCCATTTAATCATTTCACTGTTGCTTTGTATACTAAATAGTATTGTTTGTTTCTTTGTCTCTTCCCTGCAAATGTTTCACATCTCTGCTCATCCATAATCCGCTGACTGATAGTCCAATGTATTTATTTAGCACCTGGCATATATTTGCATTTGTATTTTTGACCTCTTATTCAAATAGTTAAGTGCCCCATTATTGTGTTGTTGTATTGGCATATTGACCACAAAAAAGACTATTCATAGTCAACACTTCTTCAATTTGCATGAACATTAACAACAATAGTTGCCTTATACCCACCCACCCCCTCCCAAAAATAGATTAAAAAAGTACAATTGTTTGGGTCTTGTAATGACACAATTCATTCATCTTTGTTTCTTGTTGAAGATGTAAAAAAGTTCCATATCGTGCTGTTCATGGACTGATTTGAAGTGGAAGTTGTGCCATCTTCATGGTGCTTGGCCATCTTACAAATCCATGGATGCAGAAGACTGTAACCCGGCAAGAATCTCCTCATTATACTTGGCCGAGCTTCAGGGTGCAGATTATTCACACTACAGGTAACATATTTTGTAAATGATGACTATTGCATGATTGTTACTTCTTTTGGGGAGGTTAACAACAATGTGTTTTATAGACACCTATAAGGAAGCTCAGGTCAAACTTCCACAGGCAATTCTGACTTGCAGACCGATTATGATGATTGTCCAGCATGCACAAAAAGAAAAAACAGGTTTGTTTGGATTTTAAGTATTTCCTTTTACCAGAGTAAACCCAAAAATTAAAAGTCTGCAAGCAACAACAACCTGAGGGTGAGTAGATGATGACAGAACTTTCATCAACTATAAGAAAATTGCAAATATATTGCATTGGCTATTGCACTACAACCTGCAAATATTTCTATGGCATTGTTTTAAATAAAAACTTAATTATCCAATCAGGAAAAATATGACACAATTCAAGTGAGTATTCAAGGATATTTTAGAGGTTGCAGCTGCACCACAAATACCATCACCACCACCAATATCTATGACAGAAGCCCTAAGAACTCCATCCAGATGGACAGATGGTGTTGAGAGTCCCAGCACCTCTCAGAACATTTGCAGTACATTTACAACTGCAGCTGAAGATATAGAGTAGACAGAACCTGTTGTAATCAGTAATGTGTTAGTAAGTATTCACAAAAACTCCTCATGTAACTAGTAACGGGGAAATTTTAACAACATCTAAAATAAAAGCAATGTCAAGTTTACTTTTAATTTTTTTTTTATATTTTATTTTGCACTTTTTCAGTGGGTGTCCAATGGGTACAGATTTAATTGTCCTGTTTCTCTTACCAAACACTATGGCAATAAGCTACAAGTTGATGTAATGCTCATTTATTATTTCTGTATTTTACAGCCCTGCTAACTGCAGTTTTAAGAGCACAAGAGGTCATGAAGCAACAGCTGGTCATGATTCTAAACAATCAGCAAAAGCAGGGCACTGCTCAGTCTCAAAATGATGGTGACCTACCAGACATCAGCACATTTGATCTCCGTTTGTCAGATTTGTCTGATCTGGAAAGGCTTTAAAGCCAACTGAAGGAGCAACCAGAACACATGAAAAAGTTGGTAAGTTAAATGTAGTATTCAGATACTCTTTGCACCAACCTTTTTCTTTTAATGTAATGCATTTATTTTTTTTATGATATTCTACTACTGTTTTATTCTTAATGTGGCCATATTGATGTTTAATTTCGTGTGTGGGAAAATATATAACAAGATAGCTACAACATATATTTTTATATTTATTTTAAGACTTTTTCTAGATTTATGAAAAAAGTTAGAGGTGTTTAAATTTTTGTTGCTTGTGCAATTTTATAAATAAACATTTGATCATATTTTTTGTTTGTTTTATATCATTTGTAACAAATATGGGATAGTTATAAAAATAAGTATGCTGAAAAACAATTACAATGTACAGTCACACTCTAATCATATCTAACCACACACACACACACACACACACACACACACACACACACACACACACACACACACACACACACACACACACACACACACACACACACAAGGGAAGTTAAACTGAAAACATAAGTGTTACTTTTTCCACCTGATGCTGGAATATATATGGGTTGACATTATACATTTGCTGTAATACAACACAAGTAGTTATATAAGTTTTTCAAGAAATATTAATGAAGTTATAAATTGAATTGTAACAAACTAAATTGCACTGGCTCCAGCGCGCTGTGCATATTATTGACAGGCCAATTCCGGTGTGACTGGCCTAAATCTGGCCCACAATTTGGCGATTCCAGCATGCTGGTGCTCTGCAGGTGAGACCACCTCGTGGATCTCGAGCTGGATCTCTGGAGCTGAGGTCGCTACGTTGACCTCTGGCTGGAGCTCGGCAGGTGAGACCACCTTGTGGGTCTCGAGCTGGAGCTCTAGAACTGAGCTCGGCAGCTGAGACCACCTCGTGGTCTCAAGCTGGAGCTCTGGAACTGAGGTCACCACGTTGACCTCCGGCTGGAGCTCGGCAGGTGAGACCACCTCATGGGTCTCAGATTTGAGCTCTGGAGATGAGGTCGCCACATTGACTTTAAGCTGGTACTTGACTTGGGAGGTCACCTCATTGACCTCAGACAGAAATGTATCTTGGGAGGCCGTCTCCTCAATCTCAGACAGGAGCTTGGCTTGAGAGGCCCTCTTTTCGACCTCAGACAGGAACGGGTCTTGAGAGGCATTCTCTTCGACCTCGGACAGGAACTTGGCTTGAGAGGCCGTCTCTTCGAACTCAGGCAGGAATGTGTCTTGAGAGGCCTACTCTTCGATCTCAGACTGGAACTTGGCTTCAGAGGCTGTCTCCTCAACCTCAGACAGGAACTTGGCTTGAGAGGCCATCTCTTCGACCTTGGATAAATAGGGCGAGGCTACAATCAAAACGAGGAAATGAGCAACAAGTTCAATAACATGAACCATGAAATGAGAACTGGGAAACGAGAAACAACCGCTTGGTAATGAGGTAAACTCAATACTGCGCAAAGTGCACAGAGACACGAGGGGTTTAAATGACCAACAGAATCATGGGTAAACACGGGCAGCTGAAAACAATATTGACACACCTTCGGAAAACAACCAATAACAAAACAGGGGCGGAAACATAACATAATCATAACAAAAGCATGTGTCCAAAGTAAACAAAGTCACTGTCATTGAAAACCGAAAAGCGTGTGTTCGCTAAGCGCTCACGCATCTGGCTCGTGCACCCGCTTCAGTTTTTTAGATAGTATGTTTAATGGGAATAAGAAGTTGACTAGATATGTTTAAGATCATTCAAAGGATCTCAGTGCATCTGGATTCTGGTGTCTCATTCGCTCTGCAGCTGTTCAAACCACCATTTAGATCTCAAAATGTAGAAAAATTCTGTATGCGGTTGAAGGCATCGCCTCCTCGGGTCCCTCACACAAATAACCTCCTGTATGTAAATAAGGTACATCCTTTCACAGACATTGAAGACCCATTCAATCACAAATGGCAACTGACCCCCTGAATAGTGGGACCAAGCTCCAATTATAATCAGGAAGCAGTGTCGCAGGAAGCAGTATCCCTCAAGCTGAAGCAATTTTTTTCTAAATCTCTATACTTTAAAAATATAATTATTTACGTTATTAATTATTTATATAATTATTTACATATATTATATAATTATTTACTTTATTTTAGATAAAAACAATCATAACGTTGCACTGTTACTAAGTTTCATTGGATCTTACAAACATCTGCGACTAGCTTGTAGCCCACTAGCATCACCTTACCACTAGCCTTGTTTACATTTCACATCTATCGCATTTTCCGCTGTTTTAAAAGTGAATATGTCGGTTTTTTCTCCACTTTTTAGTGCAGATGATGACTCACTCAAGCTGCACATGGTGCTGTTGGAACTGGAGGCCGTGTAGAAACAGATCCGCGGCCTACTCAACAAGCAGGCCCAGCTGCAGGAGCGAAGAACCACACTGGAAACAACTTGTTCTTCCGCCTACAAATCCAAGGTAAGCATGCAGCGTGGTATTACCACTCCCAGCCCCTCTACGCCATGTGTTTCTCTGTGCAGGGACCATGCACCCAAGACGTATCCAGCCGAGGTCTCCGTCACGTGGGCGCCGACACACCACGGACCTTGGGTGCACCAGCAGCGGAAGGCACGGGCCATACCCCGGGCAAGGACCTCTCCCCCTCCACCACCCCCAGAGTCCAACATCCCAACCAGGAGCCGCATTGCCCCTCTCCATCAGATCAGAACAAACTCTGTGATCGTCGGGGACTCCATTGTGCAGAAAGTCTGCGTCACTTCATCTAAGGGTAAGGTGCGCACAAATTGTTTTTCTGGTGCTCGTGTCCTTGATGTTTCTGCGCAGGTACCATGGTTCCTGGAAAAGGACAAGAGCATTGGTGCGGTTGTGCTGTACGCGGGGGCGAATGACATCAGGCTGCGGCAGACGGAGGTTCTGAAGAGGGACTTCACGAGACGGTACGAGGTAGATCATCGTCTCTGTACCTCTTCCCACATACTGACGTGGAGATGAAAGGTTCAGTAAAGTTCTCGCTCTGAATGACAGGTTAATTTCTTGGTGTAATGAACAGAATCTGCACTTTGTTAATAAATGGAATCTGTTCTGGGAGTGTCCTAGGTTGTTCCATGCTGATGGTCTGCACCCCAGCAGCCTTGGAGCGGAACTACTGTCAGACATCTCCAAGACGCTACACACCAAGTGACTACCTACCGTAAGTACATCTTCCAACAACAACATTTATCAAAATCAATGTTCAATTAATAGTTTAGCACTTGTAGTACATTCTATAGAGACTGTGTCTGTTCCCCGAGCTATACAAATACATAGAAGATTTCGGAAAGTTTGTTTTAGTAACCTAATTAACATAAAATTAGATCATACCGAATGCACATCCAGCACGTTTGATCTGAAGCTAGGACTATTAAACATTAGATCTCTTACGTCTAAGGCTCTTATTGTTAACGTAATCATTATCGATCAGGAATGTAACATAATGCGTTCAATGGAAACTTGGATTAAACCAAACAAGTACATTAAATGAAGCCAGTCCTCCTGGATACAGTTATGTACATCAGCCTCGTTTAACTGGTAAAGGAGGAGGTGTCGCACTCATCCATAGTCAAAATCTAGGCGTCACACAAAAACCTAGTCATAAATTCAAATCTTGAAGTTCTTTATACCTAGTGATGCTAAAAAAGTTGATCTCTCCACCTTAATAGGAGATAACAAAAACAATTTGAGATTTCTATTCAACATGGTATCAAAATTAACTAGGAATAAAACCACTACAGAAAGAAGCACACAATCATTACATAGCAGCAAAGATTTTATTAATTTTTTCATTGGTAAAGTGAAAAATATTTGATGTGAAATTGAGGCTATTATATTAAAACCAGACAGTTTTATAACTAACCTTGTATATGATAATATAGCAACATCTGATCAACGATTAGAATGTTTTACTCCCCTTAGAGAGACCGAACTAGTTTCATTAATCTCTTCAGCGAAATCATCAACTTGCATTCTAGATCCTTTACCTACATGTTTCTTTAAACAAATTTGTAATTGAACCCCTTCTAAATATAATAAATTCTTCCCTTAGCACTGGCTATGTACCAAAATCATTTAAATTAGCAGTTATCAAATTCCTGATTAAAAACCATGACCTTGACACCCGTCAACTGTCCAGCTATAGACCTATATCAAATCTCCCCCTTTTCTCTAAGATATTAGAAAAGGTTGTAGCACAGCAGCTATGCTCGTACTTACATAGGAACAACATTCATGAAATGTATCAGTCGGGGTTTAGACCTCATCATAGCACAGAGTAAGCGTTAGTTAAAGTAGTAATTGACCTATTACTGGCCTCTGATCAGGGTTGTGTCTCATTGCTTGTATTACTTGTCCTTAGTGCAGCTTTTGATACTATAGATCATACTATTCTCCTTGATAGATTAGAAAATGTTGTTGGCATTAAGGGAACAGTCCTCTCCTGGCTCAGATCTTATTTGACCGATCGTTATCAGTTTGGAGATGTAAATGGTTAAAATTTGGTGTTCCACAAGGTTCTGTTTTAGGCCCACTGCTTTTTACTTTGTATATGCTACCTCTAGGTCAAATTATTTGTGAACATGGAATTAGCTTCCACTGTTATGCTGATGATACACAGTTGTATGTTTCAGCAAAGCCAGACGACAGACAGAGACCAACCAGGATAAAAACTCAGGCACTCTTATAATAAATCGATCCATGTAATACTTCTCTCAATGTAATACACACATTCCTTATTTCATTGACTCCTTTCCACACAGACAGCAATACACAATGACTTTATAAAATTCTAATTTACCTTAAGGCTGTTTCTTTATGATTCCTACCAGTCAGTGGTGAGGCTGCATTGGTCTTTCACTCCGCACAACAAAAGGAGTAATCTGCCTGTGCATCAACACGGGCTTCATGGTGAAACTTTTTTTACAAGCATCCTCCGATTTGCTTGTTGTCCAGAAAAGCTGAAAGACTCACACAGCCCACCCAGGGACGCCAAATTGTGCTAGAAATTTAGACAAACACCAGTAGACTCATCCTCTCAGGTAAAAAAAAAAAAGTTTATTACAGGAGGATGAATACAAGGTATTTCTTAGAAGAAAGCAGGATAGAAGAAAGCAGGATAGAAGATGAGAGCGCTCTGAAGCACTCCTCTCTCACATACCCTATATAAGTTTTTAGATAAGGAGAGCTGGACATCTGTGAGTCTTGAAAAGGGAGTTCTAAGAGGTTTGATAATGTTTGGTGGTCTTAGCAGATGTGAAGACATTCCTCAAGACAATAACATGTTTGTGTCAATGTAAGAGGAAAGAACATTCTGTGCTAATCTCCATGACATGACCACAAACAGCATTATTCACTGATGAACATGAACAGAGCTATTACAAAGTAAGAAATTTATAATTTCCCTCAGTGTATAGCCTGCCTTGTACTCCTTGGCCAACCCATTAAGTGTTATTGCTCCGTAACACCAGTGGTTTCTTTATTTTTAAGGACATTTCAAATTGTTGTATCGGCTATGCTCAATGTTTGTGCTGTTACGACCCTGGTCTAGTGTCAAGGTGTAACAAAAAAAGTATAAACAGAAATCAAAATAATGAGGTCGACACATGTTCCATTCAACTCTTTGATTACCTCAGTTTGATTTCCACACCCCAGGGCGTGACAGTGACTGATGAATCATTGATGGGAATTGAATCTTTCACAAACAAAGAGCTCTATGTTTACAAATGGTCCATGTATACTAAAGCTAGCACCTGTGTTTGTTTGTTGACGTTGGCCCATGACAAGATGAAGGACAAATATGTTGATTTTATGTTGTCCTCTGTCCTCCATTGCACAGCGCAAGTACATGAAGGAAGAGACTTTAATTTTGAAAAAGAATGGTTTATGGATATCCCAGAAAGCGAAGAGCTGTACCTAAAGGCACTATATTGGTGTGACAAATTTTGTGCATGTTCAGTCAAATTAAGTGACATGCAGTTGCGTGCATTTTTCTCTCAGATTCAGTGCCTTACATCTCACCAGCCAAATCGAGGAGCAGATATTGGAAAGACATAGGTCCATGGGTCAGATTATGTGAGTGTGGGAAAATTACAGATTGGAAACAGAAACCCACTTCAAACATATGGCACAACACGACACTACATAATTTTTTTTCAAGAAATGTGTAAAGTTAACTGGGATGTAATATGTCATGACAAGGGAATGTTTCTGAACCTTGGGGCAAGCCCCACACCCCTAGAAACACACCCAAAACTGAAGGAGGTGCCTCTCGGGCTGTGGGCCGAAGGGAAACATGATGTAGGCCCAATTAGAAGTGCACCACCAGTCGTGATCATACACAAAACTGATTTCAGGCCTAAACAATCTCAATACCCTCTTAAATCACAAACTACTGAGGGAATTAGGCCAGTATTTAATTCACTACTAAAAGCAGAGGTCATTGTTCCCTGTCCTGATTCATCAGTGCTCACGTCAATATTTCCAGTAAGAAAAGCAAGAAAACCCCCACAACCTGATGAATGGTGATTTGTACAAGATTTGCAAGCGGTTAATGCAGCATTAAAACAGAGAGCTACAGACGTGCCAAATTCTTACACTACATTAAGCCAGGCTTAATGTAGTGTAAATAGCAAATGGTTTTCAGTTGTAGATTTTCATTTTTCAGTATACCTCTTGATAAAGACAGTTAGTTTTGGTTTGCATTCATATTTGACAGACATACTTACTCTTTCACTCATTTCTGTTAGGGGTATCGTGAGTCACCAATGATATACAACCAAATGCTAAAGGACAGCTTAGTACCTCTAACACTTTCTCCAGGGCACACTGTGAAACTGGCACCATTAAATTGTTGCAGCATCTTGCTAAGGAGGGACACAAAGCCAGTCTCTCAAAATTACAGTTTCTGCAGCAAGAAGTGAGAGTCTTGGTTCATGACATTTCTGAAAAGGGAAAGAAACTCTCAGCTGAAAGAGTATCTGTAATCCAGGAGTTTCCCAAGCCTCTGACGAAGAAACAAGATCTCTCTATCCTAGGTATGTGTTCGTATTGCAGAACTTTCATTCTAAACTATTCCATTCTAGAAGCACCGCTCAGAGAGATGGCATATGCGACAGGTTCGACAGCTCATTCTCAGGTAAGCTGGATCCAGTCGCTGCAAGATTTCCCCCATGTGTACATGTAGTAGCAGTTGTGTATGTAGTGACATGTAGTGACATCCAGAGACCTGGTAGGTTACACAGAATTGACTCTCCTGGTTCCACATGAAGTGTCATTACTCCTGCTTGAACAGAAAACCTCACACCTGTCCACCCAGCAGTGGCTGCACTATAACACTGTACTACTAGATATGCCAAATGTCATTATAAAACGATGTACTGTCCTTAACCCTGCTACTCTTCTTCCAACAGAGGGAGACGGGGAACCACATGACTGTGTTGCACTAAGTAACTAACTCTGCTCCGCTAGAGTTAACCTGTAGGATGTTCCATTGCAAAACCCAGATTTGATTCTCTTTGTGGACGGATCAGCGTCACATTACCCAGAGACAGGTAAAAATTGAGTGGGCTATGCAGTAGTGACCGCACACAAGACAATCTGTCAGGAAGTCTCCCTCAAACCTCTCAACAAGAGCAGCTGAACTGTATGCCCTCATAGAGGCATGAACACATGCTGAGAGACAGTCAGTAACTATCTACACAGAAAGTAGATATGCCTTTGGGATAGTGCATGATTTTGGGACAATTTGGAAACACAGGAACTTCCTGATAAGTTCAGGAACACACACAGCCCACCACAAACTAGTCTGGATGCACCACAAACTGTGTGTGCATCACAAAAATGTGATGCACACACTAACAAATCAAATCCTGTCTCCCTAGGTAATGCGCGGACCATGCAGTGAAAAAAGCAGGCAGTGGCAACAACACCCCTTACACCCAAGGTGCAAAGCTGGCTGCACTGTTGTTGATGGAGTTTGGCGGTGCCCACAGGGCTGTCCTTGTCTTCAAAGTTGACGCAGGGCAGGGACCATGTGTCAAAATGGGGAATGATAGTTATGGTAACAAAGCATGGGTTTCTCTAATTATTCAAAAAATATTTTTTTGTTCATGCTGGTTGCACAACTCAAAGTGGATTGTGGTTTGAAGATAGAGAAGGCCACGTGTTACGAAACAGGACTTGGAGACAGGAGGTAAGTGCAGGAGTACAGTCTTTATTTGAACTTACGCTAAAGACTTACAACGAAAAACCTATCCCTCAACTCGGGATGAAACGTGAAGCACAAAACTTAGGACAGGCTTATGCCTAGAACCAGTAGCTTAACTCATGCACCAAACATACATTTAACTTAGGCAGGAACACTCCTCTAAACAAAGACAGGTACACATCTAACTGAGGCCTGAACACATCATTTAACTAGAGCATGAACGCTTCATTTAACTAGAGCTGAACACATTGTAATGATCGGCTATGGTGATGTCATGTGGGGTCAGGGGGCGTGGTCGCCGCCCTGCTCTCTCTCTCTGTGACCTCCACATTGTGTGCTGACATGCGGTCTCGTGTAATGTACCATTTTTGGGCTGTTTCACTCGGTTAATCCTCTCTAATGACTGACCCGTACCCATGCGTAAGCCTATGGTATCCTTCGTGTAATAAACGGAGAACAGCACTTTCACTCAATGTCTGGCTGAGTTATATTAACTTTCCCGAGCAACCCGTGAGGATCTAGCCGGATCCTTACAACATCCTTTACCTAGAACATGAACACATCATGTTGCATTTCTTGGTTATTTTCTCCGCTTTCATTTAGCCAAGTAAATAATGACAATTCGAATTTAATTCCAAAAGTGTTTTGAGTCACATTACTTCTGAGTTATTAAATTGTTAAATTGCATTGTATAAATGTGAGTTATATTCAGTTATGTCAAGTGTTAGTTGTTAACGTGTTTCAATGCACGTAGCTTTTGCTCCATTTTGTTTGAATTGGATAAAAAGAATACTGGCTGTAATTTATAATTTAAAATAATTAAACCATGGTGTGTAATATGTATATGTTTTGTACATAGATTTCATTTTGTTTTATTCTGACACTGTTTATACAGGTCAGGTTTATTGATTCCATGGGAAGAAGTTTACAGCAATTTTTTCAACAGTTTGATGGTGAGCCACCCAACCAGAACCACTGTGTCTTGAAGGACGGTATTTTTATTTTATATTATTTTGATTTTTCTGCAAAGCACTACAAATGAACATACTCTAGAGGAGTGCCTTCATTCAGAGTAAAAGAAATTGCAGAGACATTGAAAAAGACATTTTAACTCTGGATGTGATTTTTTTTTTTAATTTAAGTTTTGTTATATTCTGTGTGTGTATGTAAATATATATTTTATCTTAGGCTTAAATTAGAGGGTGCACCCTAGGGTATTATATATGTATTGTACATGTTTAATTTCTCTCACTCTAAATTGTACATAAATCATTCTATATTTACCTTATCAGTTGTGCTGTCACTGTTATTGTTTCAATCCACTACCTCCTACGTACCCTTTAGTCTTCTGAAATATGGTCTACACAATATATACATAGTACATATTTAATATATGCTACAATGGCAACATCACAACCTGGCACCATTATTCATTCCATCGTCTTCTCTGTTAGTCCTTACACCATTAGTCCTTTCTTCGCTTTACTTTACTTGACATTAGGTTAATACCGCGCGATATGCACAGCAGTGCGAGGGGTTTAAGTAACCAGTCTCTTGACTGCTGACAGCTGGCAACACTTGACACAGCTTTAGCGTCCATACGCACTTCAATCACGTGCACGTGCGCGCTCTCAAGCCGCTCGTGCACATTGTTGCCATAGCGCCGTCTGCCGGCGGTAACGTAACACCGCGTCCCTAGATCCAAACAGGACTCAGACATGGTAGCAAAGAAAAGTAATTGCTTAGAAAAGTAATTCTTAGATGGGGAATTCCCACAAAAAAATCTCCAGTAATAATGGTATGACTTTTGTGAGCCATGCCCTTAAGCAGGTGGGTGAATATTTGAGTATTGACTTAAAGCAGCACTGTGCATATCATCCAGCTAGTGGTTGAGCTTCACAAAATGGAGAGTGGCTATAAGAAAATAGCACAAGTATTGAAAATGCCCACGTCCACCATCAGGACAATAATTAAGTTCCAGTCAACTGGAAATGTTATGAATCAACCTGGAATTGGATGCCTCTCTATATTGTCTCAGCACACTGTATAGTGGATGGTTTGAGTGGCCCAAAAATTTCTAAGGTATCACAGCTGGAGAATTACAGAAGTTAGTTGCATCTTGGGGTCAGAAAGTCTCCAAAACTGCAATCTGAGTCGAAATTTGAAGAATTCGGGGAGATTCTGTATGGAGGAATTGTCTCGGATCTCTTGCCATGTATTCTCCAACCTCATCAGGCATTATAGTAGAAGACTCAGAGCTGTTATCTTTGAAAAGGGAAGTAGCACAAAGTATTGACTAAAAGGGTGCCAAAAATGTAGCACACTTATATTTAACAAAGATATTTTTTTATAAACCTGTGTTTCAATTGTTTGAGTATTTTTGTGAATTGTTTCAAAGAAAAGATCAAAAGGTTAAACAATAAAGATTTTTATTTACCAAGGGTGCCAATATTAGTTGAGGGCACTGTATGACAGGGAGGAAGATTTCTTGGCCTAGTTTTAGCTTTGGAGAAAGAAAATCAAGAGGACTGTGTAATGTAAAGTGAGTCTACTCAATTGTTTCTCTCTGTGCTTTCTTGTAATCAGCAAGCAAGAGAGAGTCAGAGTCTGCTTTGCAGAGCTTGCAACACACACACACACACACACACACACACACACACACACACACACACACACACACACACACACACACACACACACACACACACACAAACATGTACACATGCCAAGAAGCATGAACTTGAACCTGATGGAGAGAAAACTGCAAGTTTTTAATGTTTTCTGTTGAATTTTGAAAGCTGAAAAACGAGGTCTAAATAAACACGAGCCCGGAGTTCAGTTAAGATTCCGCTTGTCTCTTGAGGCTTCATCCACACCCTCACACACCAGGGTTCTACATAGTCTTATACAGGAGCTTTGATTTTAAATATCTGGATGACAAAGGTTTTGTGTCCTTGAATGTTTTCTAGTCAATTTTTTTTTGTTGTTTTAACCCCTATTTTCAATGTTTCCCACAATGCAAGTTATGAAAGGTTTTCTTTACACTGTCCAGACATGCCTCGGCATGTACGTAACATGATACACAATGAAAATGCTTAGGTTTGGGCATACATGGGCATGCCTGGGCAGGAAAGATATTGACAAAACATAATACAGTGAGGGAAAAAAGTATTTGATCCCCTGCTGATTTTGTACGTTTGCCCACTGACAAAGAAATGATCAGTCTATAATTTTAATGGTAGATTTATTTGAACAGTGAGAGACAGAATAACAACAAGAAAATCCAGAAAAACGCATGTCAAAAATGTTATAAATTGATTTGCATTTTAATGAGGGAAATAAGTATTTGACCTCTCTGCAAAACATGATTTAGTACTTGGTGGCAAAACCCTTGTTGGCAATCACAGAGGTCAGACGTTTCTTGTAGTTGGCCACCAGGTTTGCACACATCTCAGGAGGGATTTTTTCCCACTCCTCTTTGCAGATCTTCTCCAAGTCATTAAGGTTTCGAGGCTGACGTTTGGCAACTTGAACCTTCAGCTCCCTCTACAGATTTTCTATGGGATTAAGGTCTGGAGACTGGCTAGGCCACTCCAGGACCTTAATGTGCTTCTTCTTGAGCCACTCCTTTGTTGCCTTGGCCGTGTGTTTTGGATCATCGTCATGCTGGAATACCCATCCACGACCCATTTTCAATACCCTGGCTGAGGGAAGGAGGTTCTCACCCAAGATTTGACGGTATATGGCCCTATCCATCGTTCCTTTGATGCAGTGAAGTTGTCCTGCCCTCTTAGCAGAAAAACACCCCCAAAGCATAATGTTTCCACCTCCATGTTTGACGATGGGGATTGTGTTCTTGGGGTCATAGGCAGCATTCCTCCTCCTCCAAACACGGCGAGTTGAGTTGATGTCAAAGAGCTCCATTTTGGTCTCATCTGACCACAACACTTTCACCCAGTTGTCCTCTGAATCATTCAGATGTTCATTGGCAAACTTCAGACGGGCATGTATATGTGCTTTCTTGAGCAGCGGACCTTGCGGGTGCTGCAGGATTTCAGTCCTTCACGACGTAATGTGTTACCAATTGTTTTCTTGGTGACTATGGTCCCAGCTGCCTTGAGATCATTGACAAGATCCTCCCGTGTAGTTCTGGGCTGACTCCTCACTGTTCTCATGATCGTTGCAACTCCACGAGGTGAGATCTTGCATGGAGCCCCAGACTGAGGGAGATTGACAGTTCTTTTGTGTTTCTTCCATTTGCGAATAATCGCACCAACTGTTGTCACCTTCTCACCAAGCTGCTTGGCAATGGTCCAAGCCCATTCCAGACTTGTGTAGGTCTACAATCTTGTCCCTGACATCCTTGGAGAGCTCTTTGGTCTTGGCCATGGTGGAGAGTTTGGAATCTGACTGATTGATTGCTTCTGTGGACAGGTGTCTTTTATACAGGTAACAAGCTGAGATTAGGAGCACTCCCTTTAAGTGTGTGCTCCTAATCTCAGCTCATTACCTGTATAAAAGACACCTGGGAGCCAGAAATCTTTCTGATTGAGAGGGGGTCAAATACTTATTTCCCTCATTAAAATGCAAATCAATTTATAACATTTTTGACATGCATTTTTTCTGGATTTTCTTGTTGTTATTCTGTCTCTCACTGTTCAAATAAATCTACCATTAAAATTATAGACTGATCATTTCTTTGTCAGTGGGCAAACGTACAAAATCAGCAGGGGATCAAATACTTTTTTCCCTCACTGTATGAAAGCATTTGCGTACACCACTGTGGATTGATCAGCTACAACTGGATCATCTGTGGTGTTGCTGTTGCTATGAATTCAGCTCAGATACACCAAGTACTGGTGTTTCATTTGTGAATAGGACAGTTGCTCTAGACTGCTCTAGACTCTTACCCAACAAAGCAATGTGCAGCAGTGAGGACCCAGGAGCTGTCCACCAGGACTCCTCCACACATCAGAGCTCCATTCAGCTGCAAGTTAACAATCCAAGGCCAGCTGCCAGGGGATGCCTGAGAGCCACCCATGATCCGTGACCGTGGCTGTGTGAGGGTCTTTCCACCTGAGACCCTCTGCCCACACAAAGCTACAGCATAAAGAAGAAAGAGAGGAGTGAGCACTCAGGCACTGTTCCCTGCCACTGATGCCAGATTTTTTAATGTGCAAATTTGTTTTCTTTTCTGGTATGTGTTCAGTTACACAGATATAAAAGTGTGCGTGTATGTGTGTCTTTACCCTCGGTCATGGTCTCTATGGCTGGCTCCAAGTTCTGCATGGTGTTAATGAGACTGCATTGTAAAAGTCTGGAGCTGCAGCTCTCTCCCATGATTCTGATGCAGGAGTCAGAGTGCAGCTCTGAGGTAGAGCAGCGATATTGGTAATACCCACAAATCTGACTTAGAGCCCAGCTTCTCTCAGCCTCTTCTGACAAACTTTGAGTTTGTCTCATCATCTCACAGCTCGGCTCCATTAACACAGACGCCGCAGACCCTGAGGGAACAAATTCATCAGTATCAGAGTATGAAGCTCACAAAGCTCACAAACTACATTCACTGTAGTACTGTGATATTATCGTCTTTGTGAACATGTGTACACCAGTAAGTACCAACATTCTGCAACATCCACTAGCATTCCCCAGCAAACAGCTGTGTTCTCCAATAAGAGCCAACATACAGTGGTATGAAAAAATATTTGCCTGATTTCTTCTATTTTTGTGTATATCTCACACTACAACCCCAATTCCAAAAAAGTTGGGAAGTATGTAAAATGTGAAATGAGACATGTAAAATGTGAATAAATGTAAATAACAACAGAATGCAATGATTTGCAAATCTCATAAACCCATATGTTAGAAAATATATAAAATGTTTAAACCAGTGGCAAGGCCAGAAATTTTAGTGAGTGGACCTTGGAGAAATAGGGTGGACCTCAAAGCCTACTCTCAAATTACATTTACATTTATTCATTTAGCAGACGCTTTTATCCAAAGCGACTTACAAATGAGGAAATACAAGCAAAGGGATATATGAAGCGGAGAACAATACAAGTGCTACCATGCAAGATTTATAATTGAGTTCTAGAAAAGAGTAGAGGAGTAAGAGCCAGAGTATTTTTTATTTTTATTTTTTAAAGATAATGTGGGGTTTGCATTTTAGGGGTTAGTTACAAGCTCACAGAAGAGGTGGGTCTTCATCTGTTTTTTTTTAAGATAGTGACAGATTCTGCTGTCTGGATTGAGGTTGGAAGTTCATTCCACCACTGAGGGACAGTTAAATTATATCATTTCAATATGGGATAAAAATAATTTGACAATTAAGATTACTTAAATGTGATTTATTGTTAGCCAACAGTTTCATGAATACAACAAAATCCATTCATTAATAAAATAAACAATGAAGAGAACAATAACAGAACAAGAAAAAAAGATAAATAATTGATGTGTGTATTGGGGGAAATCTGTACAAAATCTGTGGCAGCAAAAGAATAACATCTGGCTCCTGTCAGACATGTTGCTGAGAGAGAGAGAGAGAGAGAGAGAGAGAGAGAGAGAGAGAGAGAGAGAGAGATTATTATTGTAGTAATCTGAAGTATCATGCATAATAAGTTATGCAGGTTGCATACCACATCATACAAGTAAACATGAATACGCAGAGCCAGCACATTATACTTTTTGAATAAATAATAAAAAAAAACACACACACCACCAGCAGCATCCACCGAAGATCCCAAAACTGACACAAACTAACACGATATATTTATAGCAAATTTCTAACACAAATAAACACTCAAATTATTAAGTAAAATCCATTTACTTACCAATTTGACTGTTTTTGCAGCCCAAACAAATAATCTTAAAGAACAAGATGTAGACGTCTTGGATTTGCGTTGTAAAGTGGTTTCAGGTGGTTCATCAAGTGCGGATAAATCAGCTGGTGATCTGCTTTTCTGGAGGATGGGCCTGGGTTGAGATGAGGTGCTGGTGGATGGGAGAGATGACGGTGTGGGATGCTGGTCATCAGTTGACATGTCTGTACTGTCGGCATCACCGAGTGTAGTTTCAGGCTCTATTCTTGGTTTGTTAAAATATTTACTCAAAGATATCCATTTCGACATGCTCGCCTCGTGCATGTTGAATATTAGTTTATTTCACTAGCAAACATAAACTCATCTTCCCCTCCCCCCAACAATCCGTGATTGGCTGAAACAGTCTATCGACTGGCTGTTGCAGTTAGGCTATTTATATCAAAGACACGTTTTCACACTAAAATTATTATTTATTTCTGAAACTTTATATGCGTATTTGATTATTATTGTCATGTATGCATCATGTATGTCATGTACTTTCTTATAGCCACTCTCCATGTATTTTTTCTCCTTTCCCACAAAAATTATTTTTATGACATAAGTGCCACCCTGGCCCTTATGTAGCCTTGCCACAGGTTTAAACTGAGTAAAAACATTTTAAGAAAGAAATAAGGTCATTTTTAATTTCATGGACACAACACGTCTCAAAAAAGTTGGGACAGGGCAACAAAAGACTGGAAAAGTAAATGTTACTAAAAAGAAACAGCTGGAGGAACATTTTGCAATTAATTAGGTTAATTAGCAACAGGTGAGGCAGAGTCTCTCAGAAGTAAAGATGGGATGGAATCTGTATGGAAGCATATGCTGCTCTAAAACCTGTATATACCTTTCAGCATTGATGGTGCCTTTCCAGATGTGCAAGCTGCCCATTCCATAGGCACTAATGCACCCCCATATCATCAGAGATGCAGGCTTTTGAACTGAGAGCTGATATAAAAAAAACGGATGGTCCCTCTCCTCTTTAGTCCTCTTTAGCTTAGGGGACGCGGCATCCATGGTTTACAAAAAAGAATTTAAAATTTCGATTCATCTGACCACGGAACAGTTTTCCACTTTGCCGCAGTCCATTTTAAATTAGCTTTGGCCCAGAGAAGACGGTGGCATTTCTGGATCATGTTCACATATGGCTTCTTCTTTTCATGTTAGAGCTTTAACAAGCATTTTTGGATGGCACAGCAAACTGTGTTCACAGACAATGAGTTCTGGAGGTGTTTCTGAGCTGATGCAGTGATTTCCATTACTGAATGCAGTGCCGCCCGAGGGCCTGAAGATCACAGGCATGCAATAGTGATTTTCACCCATGTCCCTGGTGCATAGAGATTTCTACAGATTCTCGGAATCTTTTGAAGATATTATGTACTGTAGATGATGAGATATTCAAAGTCGTCTCAATTTATGTTGAGGAACATTATTCTGAAATTTTTCCACAAATTGTAGATGCAGTTTTTCACAGATTAGTGAACCTCTGCCCATCTTTACTTCTGAAAGACTCCGCCTCTCTAATATACTGTTTTTTAATACCCACACATGTTACTGATCTGTTGCCAATTAACCTAAATAGATGCAAAATGTTCCTCCAGCTGTTTCTTTTTAGTAACACTTACTTTTCCAGTCTTTTGTTGCCCCGTCACAACTTTTTTGAGATGTGTTGTGGCCATCAAATTCAAAAGTTACCTTTTTTTTTTCTTAAAATGGTACATTTACTCAGTTTAAACATTTGATATGTTTTCTATGTTCTATTGTGAATAACACATTGGTTATGAGATTATGAGTTATGAGATTTGCAAATCATTGCATTCTGTTTTTATTTACATTTTACACAGCGTGCCAACTTTTTTGGAATTGGGGTTGTAAATTGTTATAGAAATGCTTATAAAAAATCTAAGATAAAACAAAGACAACTTTAGTAAACACAAAATACAGTTTTTAAATGATAATCTTATTTTTTTGAAGCAAAAAAATTATCCAATACCACCTGGGCCTGTGTGAAAGTGTATTTGCCCCCATAGTTACTAATTCCCCAAATCTATACTACATTCATAATGAGGTTTAGCTGGACTAGATGCAACCAGGCCTGATTACTGCCAGCCCTGTTAAATCAAATCAGCACTTAAATACAACTTTTCAACAGGACAAAGTTGGTTAAAATGTCTTACCAAGTAACACACCATGCCAAATTTGAAAGAAATTTCAGAAATTATGACAAAGAAGGCACTTGAAATGCATCAGTCTGGAAAGGGTTACAAAGCTATCTCATATGCTCTGGGACTCCAAAGAACCACAGTAAGAACCATTATCTCCAAATGGAAAAACTCAGCACAGTAATGAACGTTTACAGATGTGGCCGACCTTCCAAAATTCCTCCAAGTGCACAGCAACTACTCATCCAGGAAGTCATAAAAGAGCCAAGGACAACATCCCACGCTGCAGACCTGAGTTCAAATCAGCCCAGCCTCCCCAGCAGACTCTGGCATTCCCTTTCCCAGCTCCATGTCCCTGACCCAAAGCCCTATGTAGGTGAGCTAGGAAGATATAAGTCCTTTCTCCTCAAATGTTCCCTTGTGTTTGCCCAGCACTCAATAACTACTTAATGAGCCTTTTTCTCCCCAGTAAAAGTAAATCCCTCACACTGCAGAAACTCCCCTTTCTTCCAGAAGTGCATGACAAAATATCAGGCTTCTGGGTGAAAACCATGCATAAGCCGTATTTATAACCCAACGATGTTGGATTATTCGGCCATTATGGGGAATGAACGGCATGGCTATTTAGCTATGCTGAAGGTGGAGGAGGCGCTTGCGAGCTACCTTTCTCCATTGACAGCAGGTAATTGGGGGGCCGGCTTTGCCATCCAAGCCACCGTGTAAGGCCACCGTGGCATTGGTGGGCAAGGCCTATGCAGTAGTAATCTTGCTTGTGGGTCACTGCAGACAATGACAGTGTTGCAGGCCTACCAAGCAAACCTGCTGAGTGAGCTTGACATATGGCGGCATTCAGCCAGTTCCTTTCCTGTTGTCTCGAGCTCACCTGGACATCCACAAGTGGAGCCCGGGCAAGCGCTAGTACAAGGGACACCCAGAATGCGAGTATGGCAGCCCGCCAACCCCCGCAGACAGCCAGGGGAACCAGGCGGCCACAGTCGCGACCTGCTACTAGGCCTGATCTGAGAATGGTCATAAAGGCCAAGCAGGCAAAGAAGAGTGGTCCTGAGGGGACGTGGAGGGATGTATCAGGGGACATGAGGTTGTTAGGGCAGTTAGCCCCCAGTGCTAATATAGGGCCTCCCCTAGCCAAGGCGGTCCCCAAGTTTTCAGTCTTCTCTGGTCAGCGAGCTGTCACAGGGCAATGAAAATCTGATGCTTTCCCTCCAATAGAATGTGGAATAGTTAACGTCACTAAAAGACCATCTGGCAGCGTGGAAACTATTGCCAAATGTGTCTCCATGGGTTCTGTCTACCATAGAAAAAGGTTACTGGGTCCAGTTTATAGCTCGACCCCCCCAGTTCAGAGGTGTGCTCACCACAGTAGTCAGCACAGACCAGAGCCCGACAAAGGGGCCACAGAATATGTACCCCGTTTCCTGAGGGAGGGAGGTTTTTACAGCTGTTATTTCCTGGGCCGCAACAAAAATAAGAGTATGTGGCCAATTTTAGATCTGCGTCATCTGAACTTTACTCTTTGGACATACAGGTTCAAGATGCTGATGCCCAAACTTATCGTTCCACAGATTCAGTTTGAGGACTGGTTTGTGACTATAGATCTAAAAGGTGCATATTTCCACATAGAAATATCGCTAGCTTTATCCCCTCACACCTTCACAAAGTGCATGGATGTCACTCTGGCTCCATTGTGACTCCAGGGCATCTGTGTACTAAACTACCTGGACGACTGGTTAATTCTAGCACGATCCAGGGAACTGGCAGTTCAACATCGAGATGTTGTTCTCGCCCACATGAAGAGCTTGGGGCTCAGGTTGAACCTCAGAAAAGTATGCTTTCCCCAGTGCAGTGGACAACTTTTCTAGTGGTTATAAGGATTCTATTACGATGAGGGCATTTCTATCCCCAACATGCGTAGGGTCAATCCTATCAACACTGAGCAAGATAAAGCTGGATCTTGGGAGACTGTTGGCGCTTATGGGCCTTTTGCACAGGAGACCATTTCAGTGGTGGCTGAGAAGTTGGGGGTTTCATCCAAGGATGAAAACTCAGAGAATAATCAGTGTCACGCGGCGATGCCTACATGCTCTGAGAATTTGAGTGTCCCCAGTTTCTAGCCTTGGGTTACACTCTAGGGGTGTCTCCTTAGTGCAAGGCGGTAATGACAGACACCTCCCTCACGGGCTGGAGCGCGGTCTTAGACAGCTGTCCAGCTCACGGTCTCTGGTGTGGCCCTCACCTGGAGCAGCATATAAATTGCCTAGAAATGTGGAGCATATTTCTAGCACTGAAATTCCTTCTTCCTCACTTGAGAGGTCACCATGTGTTCACAGACAGCACACCGGTGGTCTCATATATTGACCACCAGGGAGGATTATATCCATTCCCCCTGTTCAGGCACGTGCAACTAATTCTTCTCTGGGCAGAAGGAAAGTTTGTCAGTGAGTGCAATGTACATTCTGGGAATATGGGGGAAGACATCCTGTTGAGGCAGGGGCTGAGGCCCAAGAATTGGTGGCTCCATCCACAAGTGGTGGAGTCCATATGGCGAGGTTTGGCAAGCGGGACTGCATGTGTTCGTCTCCGAGGAGACAACACACAGCCTACTGTGGTTCGCCCTCACTCCTCCCACACATGTAGGGCTGGAGGCCATGATGCACATGTGGCCAAGGTCACATCTGTACACTGTTCCCCATCACTCTGCTCCCATAAGTTCTAGCGAGAGTTCGCCAAGACAGTCTGTGTCTGCTGCTAGTAGCACCTTATTGGCCAGCTCGACTATGGTTCTGAGAGATAATATCCCTGCTAGATGGCATTCCTTGGGAGATTCCCATCCGCAGGAATCCACTGTAGACCCAGTGAACTGCGCAATAGTTACAGTCCTGGAGTTCGTACAGGAACATTTCTCAGCGGTGTGGGCTCCTTCTACAATCAGGGTTTACATGGCCGCCATTTCGGCCAGCCACACCCCTGTTGATGGAGCCTCTGTGGGGCAACATCCTCTAACTTCGAGATTTATGCATGGTGTCAGGCAGCTGAGGCCCATCTGCAGGCTGCACATACCTTCCTGGGACCTTTTGTGGTCCTGGAAGGTCTGTCAGGGGCCCCAATTGAGCCCTTAGAGTGGATCTACTGTCTCAAGTCGGAGGGCTGATTTATCACCCTCGGCTTGAACTATGGAAACTGTGGGTCTGGCCCCTGAGGGGCACCAGCTCATAGATTCTGGTTTCACAACTGAGATTGTAGAGACCATGTTAAATGCTAGAGCACCATCCACAAGGAAATTGTATGCACTCAAGTGGCAGCTTTTTGTCTTGTGGTGTGAGGAATATCAGCTAGACCCAGTGAACTGCACAATAGCTATAGTCCTGGAGTTCCTACAAGAATGTTTCTCAGCGGGGTGGGCTACTTCTACAATCAGGGTTTACGTGGCAACCATTTCGGCCAGCCGTGCCTCTGTAGATGGAGCCTCTGTGGAGCAACATTCTCTAACTTCGAGATTTATGCATGGTGTCAGGCAGCTGAGGCCCATCTGCAGGCCGCACATACCTTCCTGGGACCTTTCTGTGGTCCTCGAAGGTCTTCCAGGGACCCCATTTGAGCCCTTAGAGTCGGCCTCTGAGAAGCTTCTGACTCTAAATATAGCTCTTCTGCTGGCCCTGACATCTCTCAAGTGAGTAGGAGATCTACAAGCTCTCTCTGTTGCCCCTTGATGCCTTGACTTTGCCCCTGGATTAGCCAATGCCTTCCAATATCCTATGCTTCATTATATTCCTAAGGTGCCTACATCAGCTGCCCACCCTGTGGTGTTGCAGTCTTTCTGCCCTCCTCCATTCCCCACACCAGAACAAGAAAGAATGCACCTGCTGTGTCCAGTAAGGGCTCTCTGTACTAATGTCCACTGCTCCTGCCAGTGGCGTAAGTTGGATCAGTTGCTGGTCTGCTTTGGCAGCGACAGTAGAGGTGATTCTGTGTCAAAGCAGCGCATCTCTGTTTGGATTTGGAAACAATCTCTATTGCTTATGAGGCATGCGGTCTTGCTATGCATCTGCGCATAAGGGCTCATTCCACTGGGGCGGTCGCTTCCACGAAGGCTTTGTCCAAAGGGGTATCCTTAGAGGATGTGTGTGCTGCTGCAGGGTGGTCTACGCCACACACATTCATTAATTATTACAGCCTGGATATTCATTCCATCCCGGGCTCAAGTGTCTTGCAGTGACCCTCGGGCTTGGGTCTTTTTAAACAGGCCATACCCTCAGTATGATGGAGTGGGTATTCTCGTTCCCATAGTGTTATGCTAAACGCAACGTCAAAGTTCCCTTTGAAAGGGAACATCTGGGTTACGCATGTAACCCTCTTCCCTGAGAAGGGATCGAGACGTTGCATAGCTTTGTCATACCAGGGCAGGCCTGTGAATTGTGTCTTCACTTCAGATAATTGAGGCTGATGGCGCAGTTCAGAGGTGCCCTATTTATATCACGCAACATGCTTAATTGCCACGTCACCTGATCATGGCAGGCCTATAAATAGGCATGATTTCACACAAGCTTCAGATACCGGTCAAGCACAAAAGGTGCTCCCATAGTGTTATGCTAAACGCAACGTCTCCTTCCCTTCTTAGGGAACAGGGTTACATGCGTAATCCAGACGTTCTCCAAGACAAGGTAAGGCAAGGAACCAGCTGAAATACGTAAGTAATTATACCCCCTATTATAGAAAATATATAGAAAATATCTATGAAGTGTAATCAATATGTATAACTAACTTTTGGATATGTTAATGAAATGTTGACTATGTAGATATGGTAAAAAGCGTAAAAGGTAAAAGATACATGCTGGTGATAATAGACAGATTCAGCAGATGGGTGGAGGCAATGCCATCAGCAGACCAAACTGCTGGAACAGTGATAAAATTTTTGACCAGAGAGGTAATTCCTAGAGTTGGCATACCATCTCAGATTAGCACTGACAATGGCTCAGCGTTCGTTTAAAAAACAGTGTTACAGTAACTGTGAATTAAAATTTTTGATGTGTTTATCACCCTCAGTCACAGGGAATAGTGGAAAAGGTAAGTGGTACCTTTAAGGCTAAGCTTAACGCAATTTGTGCTGACACTGAACTCATTTCGGTAGATGCTCTACCTCTTTCACTAATGACCTATCGCATGCAGACTAACAGAAATATGCAAATAACACCGCATGAAATGCTTACGGGTCGACCCATGTCTGTGTCATATCTGAGAGATCCTTATGAAGGACCACCACTGGAGCAATTGCAAATGGAGCTAAAAGCTTATATGCAACAACTAACTGCTATAAATACAGCTATCTGTTCACAGGAACAAAGCAGAGGCCCAAGAGAAGAAACAGTGGTTCCTTGTCCAGTGGCTCCTGGAGACCAGGTGTACCTAAGGGTTTTCAGGAGGAAGTGGAATGAGCCAAGAAGAGAGGGACCATACAAAGTGCCAGAATGGATGTTTGATCAGCTGCAACGGGATGGAACAGATTCCAGTTCCTCCTGTGAGGACGAAGAAGAAGTTGATGAGCCATGCCCTGGGTGTAAGTACTAGCTTGACCTCTCCCCAAGGATGGCCCCCTGCGATGCGCAAAGTATCTGGGTCGAAGACAAACATTGTTAAGACATCCCCTGAAAAAGGATGTGATGGAGTTTTATTTTTGCTTTTTCCATTTTTCTATTTTTCTATTTTTTAATTTTGAATTTTTCTATTACAATATAATCAAGTGTGATTAAGAGACAGGGTGATCACTGTCTGATTTATCATTATAATGTTAATTATAATGACACCAAGGTGTCACACAAGAAACGTCTCATGATGGGTAAAAGCAAAGAGCTCTCGCAAGACCTTCACAACCTTATTGTTGTGAAACATTTTGATGGAATCGAATACAGATGTATTTCAAAACTTCTAAATCCTCCAGTAAGCACCATTGGGGCCATTATCCGCAAGTGGATGCAACATCACTCCATCATCAATCGGCAATGCACAGGAGCTCCTCGCAAGATTTCTGACCAGAGAGTCAAAAGAATAATCAGAAGAGTAGCCAAAGAGCCACGGACCACTCAGAAAGAGCTCTAGAAACACTTGAAGGCAGCAGGTACCATTGTTACAGAGAAAACAATAGGCAATGCACTCCACTGCTCATGCTCACCCCGCAAGACTCCATTGCTAAAGAAAAGGCATGTCAAAGCTCATTTAAAGTTTGCTACAACTCATTTGGACAAGCCAATAAATTACTGGGCAAGTGTAGTCTGGTCAGACAAGAGCAAAATTTAACTTTTTGGCTGTCATACTACACAGTGTACCAACAGTGAATTTTGGAGGTGGAGGCATCATGGTGTGAGGCTGTTTTTCATCGCATGGTACTTTCATCGCATGGCGGACTTCATATAATTGAAGGAACAATGGATGGAGCCCTTTACCAGAAGATTCTTGAGAAGAATCTGCTGCCATCCACCAGGATGATGAAGATGAGACTTGGATGGACCTTCCAGCAGTACAACAGTCCAAAGCATACAGGAAAGGAAATTCTCAATTGTTTTCAGAGATTTATTTTATTTTATTTTATTTTATTTTATTATAAAAGTTGTTGGTGGTCCAGTCAATCACCTGACTTAAATCTAATTGAACAAGATTTATAGACAATATGTTTAGAAGAATGGGCCAAAATCACACCTAAATACTGCAGCCAATTAATTTCTTCATTCAGGAAGCATCTTGAAGCTATCATTACAAACAAAGGCTTCTCCACTAAGTATTAAATAAATTTCAGTTAGTGTGTTCAATACTTTTTTCCTGTGACATTCTGCTTTATTACACATAACTTCATTTATGGACTTTAATGTTTGGATTTCTTGAGTTAATACCAAAGTCTGGTGAAAATTTCACACAGTTGCAATCAAACTCCCCCATTGCAATTCAACCCCCAGGTAAATCAGGTTTATTGCCAAAATTGACAGACTTTCAGCTGTTTGCAATGAACAAGTCCAACAAAAGCAATTGAAATAGTTCAAGACAACGAACGCTTCAAGTGGTTTCCATGGAAAATGCAACTTACAATGATTTCTCCAGTTTCAAAATGATTAAGCCCCTTCATGGCAAGCATCTTTAGTACTTAGTAGAGCACCCTTTTGCCGTTATGACCTGTTGCAAATGAGATGCATAGCTTCTGGCAGCATTCCTGAGGAATCTTTGCCCATTCCTCATGAACAATGGCCTCCAGTTTAGTAACAGTAAGGTTTGCAAATAGTTCAACACAATAAACACTTCAAGTGGTTTCTGCAAATTCAACGGAAAATGCAACTTACATATAATACAGTACTGTGCAAAAGTTTTAGGCAACTTAACTCTATTTTTTATCTTTATCAATCCATCCATCCATCTTCAACCACTTACTCCTTTTCAGGGTCACAGGGAAACCTGGAGCCTATCCCAGGGAGCATCGGGCACAAGGCGGGGTACACCCTGGACAGGGTGCCAGTCCATCAGCAGGGCACACAATCACACACACATTCATACACGCCAATCAGCCTACCATGCATGTCTTTGGACTGGGGGAGGAAACCGGAGTACCCAGAGAAAACCCCCGCAGCACGGGGAGAACATGCAAACTCCGCACACACAGAGCCGCGGGAATCAAACCCCAACCCTGGCGATGTGAGGCGAACATGCTAACCACTGTGCTGACTTTATCAAGTCAATACAAAAAACGTTTTAGATTCCAAAACATTAGTTAACATTAGTTAATTAGCTGAGCGCTGTGGGAAGCGCCCTCATGTGTGACCAGTATCTGATGATTTTGTAACATCATGCCTATTTCTAGGCCTGCCATGATAAGGTGACATGGCAATTAAGCGCATCGCGTGATATATAAACGACACCTGTGAACCACACCATCAGCATTATTATTTTCAACGAGACTGCATGTCGGTCATTTGTGTAATGCTTGCATTTCCTCTCTATCTTTTAAAAAAATCTCTTTTCTTTTCTGTCGCTTGAAAAAAAAAGGAGAAAAATATGAGTAAGAGAATTCAGGAAGTGTGTTACACCTTGCTCCCATTTCATCACGGGGAGGATGGACACACTTTCTGTGTGAAGTGTCTAGGGTTGGAGCATGCCCGGGCAGCTGGCATTCCTCTCTGACTCCAAGGAGCCAGAAGGGTGTGCTAAAAACTCAGAGCAGCATATAAAGAGCTGCTTAAAGTGATTACTAAGGCTGGATGAGCTTTTTTCTCCCTAGTGAATAAAATATCCCTCATTGTAGAAAACTTCCCTTTTTCCAGAAGTACATGACAAAATATCACGCTTCTGGGGGAATACCATGCATAAGCCATATTTATAACCCTGCAATGTCAGATTATTCGGCCATCCTGGGGAATGAACAGCATGGCTATTTAGCTATGCTGAAGGTGGATGAGGCACTTGCGAGCTACCTCTCTCCATTGACGGCAGGTAATTTAGGGGGGCCGGCTTTGCCATCCAAGCCATGTAAGGCCACCGTGGCGTTGGATGGCAAGGATTATGCTGTAGTGGATCTTGCTTGTGGGTCACTACAGACAATGGAAGTGTTGCAGGCTTGCCAAGCAGACCTGCTGAGTGAGCTCGACATATGGTGGCATTCAGCCAGTTCCTTCCCTGTTGTGTCGAGGTCACGCAGTCATCCATGAGTGGAACCTGGTCAAGCACTAGTGGGAGGGAGGCACAGAAGGTGAGTACGGCAGAATGCCTCCCCCCGCAGACAGCCAGGAGAACCAGGTGGCCACAGTCAGGGCCTGCTACTAGGCCTGATCTGAGAATGGTCATAAAGGCCAAGCAGACAAAGGAGGAGCGGTCCTGAGGGGCCATGGAGGGACGTATCAGGGGACATGAGGTTGTTAGGGCAGTTAGCCACCAGTACTACTGTAGGGCCTGTCCTAGCCAAGGCTGTCCCAAGTTTTCAGTCTTTTCTGGTCAACGAGCTGTCACAGGGCAAAGAAAATCTGATTCTTTCCCTCCAATAGAATGTGGAAACATTAATGTCCCGAAAAGACCGTCTGGTAGTGTGGAAACTACTGCCAAATGTGTCTCCATGGATTCTGTCTACCATAGAAAAGGGTTACTCCAGTTCAGAGCTTGACCCCCCCGGTTCAGAGGTGTTCTCACCACAGTAGTCAGCACAGAGCAGAGCCTGAGGTTAGCACAGAAAGTAAGATCCCTCTTGGACAAAGGGGCCATAGAACATGTACCCCATACCCCATAGGAAGGGAGGTTTTTACAGCCATTATTTCCTAGGCCCGCAAAAAAGAGGGGAGTATGCGACCAATTTTAGATCTGCATCATTTGAACTGTACTCTTTGGACATACAGGTTCAAGACACTTACGCCCAAACTTATCGTTCCACAGATTCAGATTGAAGACTGGTTTGTGATGCAGAGCTAAAAGGTGCTTATTTCCACATAGAAATATTGCCCAGTCACAGGAAGTTCCTGAGGTTTGCGCTTGGAGGCAACACATACCACTATCAGGTTCTTCCCTTTGGGCTAGCTTTATCCCTTCGCACCTTCACAAAGTGCATGGATGTCATTCTGGCTCCATTGTGACTCCAAGGCATCCGTGTACTAAACTACCTGGACGACTGGTTAATTCTAGCACGATCCAGGAAAGTGGCGGTTTAACATCGAGATGTTGTTCTTGCCCACATGAAGAACTTGGGGCTTAGTTTGAACCACAGAAAAGTATGCTGTCTCCAGTGCAGTGGACAACTTTTCTAGGGGTTATAAGGATTCTACTATGATGAGGGCGTTTCTGTCCCCAACATGCGTAGGGTCAATCCTATCAACATTGAGCAAGATAAAACTGGATCTTGGCATCACCTCCAGTCTCTATGAGAGACTGTTGGAGCTTATGGCTCCAACAGTCTCTATGAGAGACTGTTGGAGCTTATGGCTGCAGCAGCCAACATCATACCTTTGGGCCTATTGTACCGGAGACTGTTTCAGTGGTGGGAGAAAAGTTGTGGGTTTCGTTCGAGGACGAAACCTCTGAGAGTAATCAGTGTCACGCAGCGATGCCTACATGCTCTGAGAATTTGGAAGTGTCCCTAGTTTCTAGCCTCAGGTCACACTCTAGGGGTTTCTCCTTATTGCAGGACAGTAATGACAGACACCTCCCTCACAGTCTCTGGAGTGGCCCTCATCTGGAGTGGCATATAAATTGCCTAGAAATGTGGGCCATATTTCTATCATTTAAATTCTTTCTTCCTCAACTGAGATGTCAACCTGTGTTGACAGACAACACAGCCGTGGTCTCATATAATGACCACCAGAGAGGATTATGTTTGCGCCCCCTGTTCAGGCAGGCGTAACTAATGCTTCTCTGGGCTGAGGGAAAGTTGCAATGTACATTCTGGGCAAATGGAATGTGGAGGCAGACATCCTGTTAAGGCAGGGGCTGAGGCCCAGGGATTGGTGGCTCCATCCAGCATCTGTTTCACGTTTTGGATTTATCCGCCTGCCTCCTTAAATAAAAACGTCTTTACCTGCACCTGCTTACGTATTCTACTCCCTTACGTCTCGGGACGTGACACGCTGTGAATACTTTCCGGATGCACTGTATATACCTTCAGGGGTAAATTAGGTAAATTACTCTCACATAGCTCTTATATAACAAGTGCCAGCATTCACCTAAATCCATTTTGACAAATACCAACATTCTCCAATACACACCAACAGCCTCAAACACACACCAACATTCTCTAAAATGTACCATCATTCTCCAGTACATGGCAACAATCACCAATAAACATCACAATTCTCCAACAATCATGATCACTCTCCAATACTGTTGGAACATTCTGTAACAAGTACCATCATTCTCCAATACACAGCAACTGTCTCCAGCAAACATCATCATTCTCCAGTACACAACAAGTTTCTACAAGAATTACCAACATTCAACACCAACACAAGTACCAAATTCCTCCAGTAGTCACCAACAGCTTTTAACAAACCATAATTCTTCAATACACACCAAAGTTCTTCAACTGTCCCAAAATTCTTAAATTCACTACAACAAACTTCAACAAACACCATCATTCACCAGTACATACTGATATTCTAAAACACACAAAATCACACAGAATCATTATCCAATGCACAGCAATATTCTAAAACAAACACCATCAATGTGTTGCACACAGATCAACATTCACCAACAAGTGAAGGCCAATATACCTAATTTTCTAATATTGCCCAAAGAGAGAACCTTTGGAAGAACCCCAGATACAAAAATGTTTGAGGATTAACAATATTTTGTCTTCACTGGAAAACCTTTTGCAAGATGATAATGGAGCTGGTATCCATCAAAACATAGCCCCTATTTTATTCTACATTCCAAACCTGTGAAAGAAACAACTGTACACACTGCACCTATTATAAAGGACTGTACATCTCCAGACATGATTACGAAATTGACTTGGCTTCAAATTACATTCAGCAAGTACAGGAAAAGCATTTGAAAAGTAATACTGCTTTATGTCCATTGTTAAAAACACTATACAAAAATGTATTTAATTGAATCAAGCAAAGCTAAGCATCAGCATTAGCCTCACATGGAACAAGTTTGTCCATTTCAGACACAGAGTTGGATGCAAATGGAGTTTTGGTTTTCAGGGGATGCAGAATGTGACGTGACAGTCCAAAAAACAAATGATGCCATTGTAACTGATTTGGTATAGTAATTTGAAATTAGCTTCCAAGCTAATTGGAAGCTAAGTGACTGAATTTGATGAAAATTTGATGATGGCTTGCTGCGTAACCTGGCTTTGTGTTGTATGGTATATACCCCTGCATTCTCCAAAATGAACCAGCAAAACTGATATTCTTCAGTGATTCTCCAGTAAGCACTAAAATTCTAATAGAGTCAGATAAGTTTGAAGGGTTTAGGATGAAGAACTAAAGACAGATTAGCCAGTATAAATGCAACCGTAGTTAATTTTAAGATTTCAATACACTGGTCTAATTAAAACATCAATTGTAAACTACCTTATGAATACCTACCTTCCCATGCTGAATATGTATATGATACAAATGCCAAACATTCAGAAATATTTAATATACTGTAGACTAAATACAAATTCAGATACTAATGTGGCATTTATCAATAGTTCCATTTTAGAAGGAGAGTTTTGAAGTGTGAATATCAGGTGTTTTTGTCTGCATGGCAAGCTCGGGTATGGTGTTTTGTGTGTGGGTGTGTATGTGCTCACCACATGTTCCTAAGCGCTGTCCACAGTCCTGAAACAGGCAGGGCATGCAGCCCATGCAGCTGGCCTCTGCTCTGCTCCTATCTGCTATCACCTGATCCATGGCAGTAAGAGCATGGACCAATGCAGCCTCCATCACCACTGTACCTCTATTTGAGAGAGCTATAGAGACAGACATTGAGAGAAAGCCTTAAAGTCATTTTAGCTTGAAAGCCCTTTACTTGTATAGACATTAAAATATGTATAATTATAAATATAGACAGAACAATAGGTATGAGCCTGGGACCTGGGAGTCTGAAAGTAATCTATTCATTATATAGTGCACTATTTTGGAGCATTGTATAGTCATGACCTAAATTATAGTGCAAAATTCCTGAATTCCACAATACACCACAATAGGTATTAAAACAATGCAATCTGTCATTTGAAGAGAATGCATTACTAGTACAAATTGTTATTTGGAGTATGGTTGTATGTGACTGATTATGACAAGGTCATATAACCTGTGTTGGTTATTAATTTACTAATTTACTTAAAGTACACATTCTGTTCTCTGTATTAATGTACTACATATTGCCCCTGATTTTCCAATGTAGGGTACAGTGAAAAATTTAAAATGTAGTCAGTCCCATCACAGAGAAAAGTCAGAAAGACAAGTACAACAATACTGCCATAAATAAGAATCCAAATATGTAATGGTCCAAGAATTTGCATATGCAGTCACTTTTTTTAAATCATGAAATCTGGGAAGATGATGAGATATCCTGACAAAGCAGCGGATTGGCAATCTGACAAATGATAACACGATCCACATAACACTAATGACTACTGTCACATAAATAATATGTATTTATTATTTCAATTATTGTGTGTGCAAGATATGAGCATTTAATCCAGTGATCTCCTATACTTAGAGGATGGATGATAAACTAGAAAATAGCAACCAGTACAACACATAATCACACTAAAAAAATTTCTGTAAAGATATAATTTTGCTCAAACTTTGTTTTGCTTCATCAACTGAAATATTGAGACTGGCTTGACTGGTGGTTTTCTTCTTTTCACCTTCAGCTCATTTTTACAATTTCCATGTATATAATCAATACAGCCAAATGATCTCTTCCTTGAAGACCAGAGTTTGTTCATCAATGTTTGTGTGTCCAACCTCCAAACTGTTGGCAATCATGTTCACATTAGTTTCTTTCTTTCTTCTTCTTTTTTTTTTTTTTGTTTTGTTGTTGCTATGATTGATATGAAAATCAGTTATATTTACAGTTGTATTTGTAGCTCTGTATTAGGACTGCGTTCTAAAACTCTCCATTAGTAATCTCAGTTTCAAGACCATAAACCAATGGTGTCTAGCAGAAAAAAAGAATCCTGTATTTATCTTGGTTCTAAATATGATCTGCATATTAATATTTTTAATCTGAACCATGACAATTCAGAATGACAATACAAACAGGACAAACATATGTGCCTAAGCCCTTATACAAAAGGAAGAGCTTGTTGACACTAGTTGATCACAACTGTCTTGACAATGAAACAAAAAGACACAACTTTATATATATCAAGTGTTTTATAAAAAGATAAGAATGATGTTGCCACCTAGACTGACCCCCACATTGGCACCTACTGCTACATCTCAGACTGCTCTGGCTTACCTTTGAGCACACTTTGTGGCATTCTGTAGACTTCTCTTCCCACAGGTGCTGCTGCACACCAACTAATTAGCATCAGTATCAACAGTGACATAAGTAGCATGGTCCCACACTACCCAGCCTTAAGTCCTTCTTCACAAAAAGGAAAAAGAAAAAAAAAACTAGCTCTGCTTTAGTATGGAACTACTTCCTCACACACAGAGAGCTTCTTTTTGTAAAGACAAGGGACTACGCATGGGTTCTGCTAGTGCCACACACCTCCTTTTGCTTCCAAATCTACCCCATTCATTCACTCACTCCATACATCTGTCCAGAAGTGTGTTTGGAGAAACAATAGTAGAGCATCAGTTCTGCTTGGGAGATATATACAGCCTCACCAGCCACTGTAAGGATAGAGATAACCCCTCCCCTCTTCATCTTGTGGCCAATGCACAAACAGCACAGAATTCAAAATGATGGCAATAGTAAATGGAGAGAGAGAGAGAGAGAGAGAGAGAGAGAGAGAGAGAGAGAGAGAGAGAGAGAGAGAGAGAGGCAGAGAGAGAGAGACATTGGGGTATTTGAATGCATTAATATTGAGGCATAAGAGGGGTGAGAGTGTGTCTTTTTATTGGTGATTGAAAAAGCACATTGTCCGGCTGAATTCGGGTACTTCAAAGACATCCAAAGATTACAGACTCACTGCCCTCCTTGATTACTTTCATGCTTTGATATCCACCATTAAATCACTGCCAGGTCAATAAATTCACAGAAGCACAGTAAGGTGGTGAGAAGAAGGGTGCTCTCTTCTGCACATTTACATTCGTCATTTAGCAGACTATTTTATCCAAAATGGAGCTAGATATACTCCACACATACATTTGAGACACTGAGGGTTATGAGTCTGGTTTAGTTACCCAAGTCTCTCACTGGCAGTGCTGGAATTTGAGTTCAGAACCTTAATCACTGACCCTTCCACATCTCATTACGTAACATAAAAACTTTCTTGAGAAATGTTCTGAAATTTGCTCAAAATAACTTTTGCTAATGTGTGTGTGTGTGTGTGTGTGTGTGTATATATATATATATATATATATATATATATATATATATATATATATATATATATATATATATATATGTATATACACACACACACACACACACACACACACACACACATTATATATATAAAATCTAATATTGTATTACTCTCTAATTTGTTATTCTAATAGGGTTCATGCCCTACTTCTACTTCATGTTCTAGTCCAGACAAGGACATAATTGTTTCATATCCATGTGTAGGAACTGGGCAAAACGCATAAAATCAATAAGCTGCAGCAGAATTAGAGGATCAGCAGGACTCAGAGGGGACATGGACATGGAACACAAAAAGCCCAAACACACATGCTTGGGAAGGGGACAAAACATAATAAACTAAAATAGATACAAGAAATGTGTGTTTATTAGACACGGAAAGATGGACAGAGCTACACCATAAGATAGATAGGGAGAAGGCAAAATGAAAGTGTAAACCACAAAATGGCCATTAAATAAACAATGAGAGAGTGGGGTTAAGAGGAAAATGAGAACAAAGATGAGAGCAAGAGAGGCTGTAGGGATAAAAGCATGGAGCCGCTGGCCAAACCACAAACACACCTACCGCCTCCATTCATCCTCTCCTCCTCTGGCTCCCTCCCTGTTCTTCCATTATCTGCTCTTTGATGTATTCCTGATTAACCAGCCACACTGTGTTGCTCTCTCTCCGTCTTTTCAACCAGCAAGTGGCTAAGCACAGCATGCTTTATCAAAAATCATAATTATGTGGGGGTGCAAAAGTATTTTGGGAAATCAGGCAAACAAATTTTTTAAGATATTAAAAGATTCTCTCCAATTTCATAGGCAATTTGAAGTTTTTATTTTTATTGAAAGAACCTTACCATTCTGAGCTTGTCTGAAGCACTTCACCTCATACCACTCATAACATAAAAACCATAAACTCCATTACTCTGTGTGTGTGTGTGTGTGTGTGTGTGTGTGTGTGTGTGTGTGTGTGTGTGTGTGTGTGTGTGTGTGTGTGTAGTGGATTGGTTATGAAACCCTTTGCTATTGTCTGAGCCTGAAGACAATTGTAAAGTGGGTCAATGGGCTTCAAGCACAAAACATTCACACAATTTTTCCCCCTGTGCATCTCAACCCTACAGCAATTTAGCACTCTCCTTTGTATCATTGACCTCATCACTAGACAAGCATGTAACGGAGTAATGAGATACACAGAATGAACACAACAAGAGGAAATTGTTGTGCATATTTATGAAGGACAATAGAAGAAAAAATATTACAAGCACAAACCTGTTCAAATTCAAACACTAGCATATGAAAACAACCAAGGTTTGAGATGTCTATCACCTGAACAAAATAGAATTTTTTTTTACAAATAACAAGGCAAGTACTTTTTTTCATGTGTGTTATACAACTCAAATGGTCAATACAACTTTTTTAATGTGAATGGTTTTTTTAATCATCATGATTTTTAAATACAAATTTAAATTAATAAAATTCAGTTGCAAGTAGCATTGGACTGTGTCTGCACACACACAGACACACACTAGTGTTTTGCAGTTGTAGGATCCCTGCTTTTGTTAGTGTTTTAAAGTGAAATCGCATTTCCTCATTAAATGAATATGTGAATGTGAAATAAAACATCCTGCTGTAGGTCTATGAAAAATTGGTACTTGGTAGTTGTAAAATTTAATATACTCTATTTTATATACTCTACTCTATACTAAATTTAATATGCTCTTAATATACTCTATACTGGAGCTCAGCAAACTGGATGAAAGTTGCTCATTCAGGTTATTCCAGTTCAGCTCTTTGTATATTCATAATGTTGAATATCAGTGTGTAAGCACTGGTGTGCTCAAGCGCCGGTATGTGAATAGAGGGCGGAGCCGGAAAAAGTACAGTGGGGGAAAAAAGTATTGAATGTGTCAACATTTTTTTCATTAAATATGTTTTCAATGAGGCTATGCACATGAAATTTTCACAAGACATCAGTATTAACTCAAGAAATCTGCAAATATAAAGAATTCACAACATTAAAGTCCATAAATAAAGTCACGTGTAATAAAGAGGAATGCAAAAAAGGCAGTTCTCCAAGGCAAGGTAAGGCAAGGATCCAGCTGAAATCAGTAAGTATACCTCCTATCAGCTGGGTTAGTAAATTGACGGTCTATAAAAAGGCTTTTCATTACCAAGGTGTCACACAAGAAACTCTCTGAAGACCTTCACAACCTTATTGTTGCAAAACATATTGATGGAACTGGATAGAGACGTATTTCAAAACTTCTGAATCCTCCAGTAAGCACCACTGGGGCCATTATCTGCAAGTGGAAGCAACATCACTCCGCCATCAACCGGCAATGCACAGAAGTTCATCACAAGATTTCTGACCAGGGAATCAGAAGAATAGTCAAAAGAGTAGCCCAAGAGCCAAGGATCACTCGGAAAGAGCTCCAGAAACACTTGGAGGCAGCAGGTACCATCATCACAGAGAAAACAATAGGCAGTGCACTCCACTGCTCACGTTCACCCTGCAAGACTCCAGTATTAAAGAAAAGTACAATTCGCTTGGGATAAAAGCGTCTGCTAAGTGAATAAATGTAAATGAATAAATGTAAAAGGCATGTTGAAACTCATTTAAAGTTTTCTACAACTCATTTGGAGAAGCCTATGAAATGCTGGGAGAGTATAGTCTGGTCAGACGAGAGCAAAATTGAACTTTTTGGCTGTCATACTACACACCATGTTTGGAGAGGATATGGCACTGCACATCACCCTAAAAACACTATACCAACAGTGAAGTTTGGAGGTGGAAGCATCATGATGTGGGGCTGTTTTCGATCGCATAGAACGATGAATGGAGTCTTTTACCATCCACCAGGATGAAGAAGATGAGACGTGGGTGGACCTTCCAACAGGACAAGGATTCAAATCATACAGCAAAGGAAACTCTCAATTGGTTTCAGAGAAAAAATCAAGGTGTTAGAATGGCCCAGTCAATTACCTGACTTGAATCCAATTAAACAAGATTTAAAGACAATATGTTCAGAAGAATGGGCCAAAATCACACCTGAATACTGCGGCCAATTAATTTCTTTATACAGGCAGCGTGTTGAAGCTGTCATTACAAACAAAGGCTTCTCCACTTAAAATTAAATATATTTCAGTTAGTGTGTTCAATACTTTTTTCCTGTGTCATTCCGCTTTATTGCACATGACTTTAATGTTGTGAATTCTTTATATTTCCAGATTTCTTGAGTTAATACCAATGTCTGGTGAAAAATTTATGTGAATAGCCTCATTGGAAATATATTTACTGAAAAAAAGTTGACGCATTCTATACTTATTTCCCCACTGTATGAATTCCATATACAGTCTCCTTCAAAAGTATTGGAATGGGAGGTCACATTCTTTTGTTTTTGCAATACACTGAAGACATTTTGGTGTGATATCAAACACTTGGTGGCAGCAGGTATCTTCATCACAGAGAAAACAATAGGCAATGCACTCCACTGCCATGGCCTCGATGCACGCTCACCCCGCAAGACTCCATTACTAAAGAAAAGGCATGTCGAAGCTCATTTAAAGTTTGCTAAAGTATTAACTAAATTTCAGTTAGCATGTACAATACTTTTTTCCTGTGTCATTCCTCTTTATTACACATAACTTCATTTATGGACTTTATTTGGATTTCTTTATAAGTGTGGATTTCTTGAGGTAATACCAAAGTCTAGTGAAAATTTCATGTGAATAGCCTCACTGGAAATATATTTACTTAAAAAAAATATTGACGCATTCAGTACTTATTTCCCCCACTATAAAGCATGTGCATGCCAAAAAAGCATTGTTCTCTCATACAGCTCTCACCAGTTAGTGAGTGTTTGGACCAACTGTCCCATGTTCTCTGATGACTGATGCAAACTTCCTACAGACTCCAGCTGTTGTTTACACTGCTCCAGTTTACCTCTGATCACATTCAAATGCACAGCTTCAATTTACACATCCACCAGCTGCCTCACACAGGCCTCAAGAGCATTCTGAAGTACACTATATGGGATATACTACACAGACGCAAATTAACTATGTACAATTACAGCTAAAGTTACACTGGTGCTGGTCCAGACAAAATTAATAAATAACCAAGGCAGTGGTGGAAGTGATAGAATAACTTCTGCTGAAAAGACATCATATGCCAAAAACAAAATGGGCATACCTGAGTGTTTTCAGCCAAACTTGTGATGGTCAAATACCTTAATTTATTCTTCTGGGCTTCAAGGAGGCAAGGTATCCTTGCTAAAAATATATGCACAACCAAAGTGTATATGCAATCAAAAACAGCAATCTTGGAATGCTTATTTTTGCTGTTGGTTTAGATACGTCATACCTCCGTTATCAACCAGTAATGTATTTTATTCTGCAAAAGCTTGACTGAATAGCGAATCTTACATGTGACCTTAAGATACATATGACCGTAAGATTCATTCAATTTATATGTGAAACTTACTGTACAAATGTAGTAATGCTAGTTGTCTCTTAGTCAGCTAGCTAAACTATCCCTGAACTGAAAAAAGGCCAAAGTCAACCATTTACAATGTACCTTGCACTAAAATAAATATGAGTGTTTAAGGTACATACCAGCAGATGTCACCAGCATTCAGTGTGGGGTTTTAAAAACAAAATATTCAGTAAATTAGTAGAATTCAGTTACTATCAAAAAGAGCCTGGAATGAATCACATTGAGTGATTATTTCATATTTATATAATTAATGGATAGTGTGTGCATATACACTCCCCTCCAAAACTATTGGAATGCCAATTGAATTTTTTGAGCTATACATTGAAGACATTTGGGTTTGAGTTCAAAAGATGAATCTGAGATGAGAGTTTAGTATTTCAGCTTTTATTTCCTGGTATTTAAATCTATATGTGTTAAGCAAGATAGAACATAGAGCCTTTTGTATCAGACCTCCCCTTTTTAGGCTAGCAAAAGTATAGGAACAGATCAGTCTTTTAGCTAATTAAAGTAAATAACACTTAATATTTGGTAGCATATCCCTTGCTTGAAATAACGGCATCAGGTGACTCACTGACATTACCAAAATGTTGTTTTTTTCTTTTGCGATACTTTTCCAGTTGTTGTTTGTTTGTTTATTTTTGTTTTTTTGGTGGTGGTGGGGGCTCTCCTTTCAGTCACCTCTTCAGGAGATGAAATGCATGCTCGGCTGGGCTAAGGTCTGGTGATTGTGTTGACCAGTCTAAAACCTTTCACTTTTCCCCCGATAAAGTCCTTTGTTGAGTTGGCAGTGTGTTTTGGATCATTGAATGATTTGAGTCTTACTGAATGATAAAGTTCCTCCTGGTTAATTTGAATGCATTTTTCTGAAAATTCCAGACAAAATGTTCCTATAAACTTCTGAATTGATTCTGCTGCTACCAGCATGAGTTACATCATCAATAAAGATTAGTAAGCTTGGTAGCAGCCATGCAGGCCCAAGCCATGAAACTACTTCCACCGTATTTCACTGATGAGCTTGTGTGTTTTGAATCATGAGCCGATCCTTTCTTTCTACACACTTTGACCTTTCCATCACTTTGGTAGAGGTTAATCTTGGTTCCAAAACGTTTGTGGCTCATCTCTGTATTTGGTTATGAATTCAAATCTGTCTTTCTGATTCAAACTGCTGATGAGTGGTTGTTATCTTGTGGTATGGCCTACAAGCCCATGTGGCCAACATGACTCAAAATGATTCATCTATTTAGCGGGCACTGGCTCATTTCAGCAGTCTAACAGCACTCGTCGATGTCAAAATGTTTGAGATGGCCAATCAAATCAAAGAAGGCAGGGTTTACTGTTCACAGAAGTTGAGCCCAAGCAGTAAATCAGCATGGCGCTTTTTAACACTTGAATAATGCAAGGTAAGATGTAAGGAGCTGAACATGACGGGGCTGAATACAGCAATATTTGCCAACTTTTTAAAATAAAAATGCTAAATAGGGTGGCCATCTGTCTGAGTTTAGGTCGGACAGTCCGGTTTAAAAATACCATGTCCGTCTACCGGCACAGGCTTGAGCCGGACGCTCATTTTTCCTCCTTTTATGATCATCACTATTGTATACTTTATCCAATGGTAGCCTATATAATTAATAAATAAATAGATAAAAATTAAAACATAGGCTAAGTTTAAGCTAATATTATGTGACATACATTTTAGAAGAAGACTTGCCTCTTAGGGAGGCATCTCATGATGTTAGGGAGGACTTGCCAGACTGTTGGAACACCAATCAATATGATTATTTCACCAAGACATATACATTTCTCACAATAAAAAATTGGGATATAAAACCTGTTATGAAGTAGGGTCACTTGGGGCACTGAGAATGGGGAAACACAGGTACACATTTTCTACTGAATGGCAAAAATGTAAGATAGGCCCATATGGTGACACAATTGAAAAACAAAAGAAATATTGAGAAAAAAATTAATGAACATACAGTGGCAAGAAAAATTATGTGAACCTTTTGGAATTTCATGGTTTTCTGAATAAATTTGTCATAAAATGTGATCTGATCTTCATCTAAGTCAAGGGTATTGACAAATAGAATGTCTCTAAAATAATAACACAAAAAAAATTCTGATCCCTTATGTCTTTATTGAACACACTCATTCAACATTCAAAATGGCAGTGGAAAAGGTAAGTGAACCCTTATAATTAATAACTGGTTGACCTCACCTTGGCAGCAATAACCTCAACCAGGCGCTTCCTGTAGCTGTGGATCAGACCTGCACATCTTTCAGGAGGAATTTTAGCCCATTCTTCCTGGCAGAACTGTTTTAGCTCTGTCATATTCTTTGGACGTCTCATGTGTATGGCTTTCTTCAAGTCATTCCATAGCATCTCTATTGGGATGAGGTCTGGGCTCTGACTTGGCCACTCCAAAAGGTGGATTTTGTTTTTCTGAAGCCATTTTGTTGTGGACTTGCTCTGGTGTTTTGGGTCATTGTCCTGTCGTATCACCCAACTTCTACACAGTTTCAGCTGATGTACAGACATTCTCACATTATCCTGAGAATTGTCTGATATACTTGGGAATTCATCTTCCCCTCAATGATTGCAAGCTGGCCAGGCCCTGATGCAGCAAAGCAGGCCCAAATCATGATGTTTCCTCCACCATACTTTACAGTTGGGATGATGTTTTCATGATGATATGCCGTGCCCTTTCTACGCCAGATGTAGTGCTGTGTGGTTTTTCCAAATAGTTCAATCTTAGTTTCATCAGTCCACAAAACATTTTGCCAGTACCGCTGTGGAGTGTCAATGTGCTCTTTTACAAACTTCAGGCATGCAGCAATGTTCTTTTTAGTAAGCAGTGGCTTCCTTCGTGGTGTCCTACCATAGATACCCTGCTTGTTCAATGTTTTACCTATTGTACACTCATGAACAGAGATGTTAGCCAGTTCCAATGATGCCTTCAAGTCTTCAGCTGTCATTCGGGGTTGTTTCTTTACCTCATTGATGAGTATTCGTTGTGCTCTTGGTGTCATTTTGACTGGGTACCCACTTCTTGGTAGAGTAGCAATAGTCCAAAAGTGTCTCCATCTGTAAAATGTTTGCCTAACTGTAGACTGGTGAATTTCTAAAGTCTTTGAAATCTTTCCTTGACAAGTTATACTGTTTATGTAATCAATCACCAAAAAATCCCAAGAGAGCTTGATGCTGTAGTCTCTGAATTAGGTGTATGTTTGAGAAGGATTGGTAGAGTCCTAGGGATAAAGTGGGTGGCTTCAGATATAGCTTTGCACACTGCCAGCATCGAGAATGATTTTGATCAGCATTTTAGTGTTCATAGCAGAGGGATCTCTCAACTTGTTTGTCAACTGATAAGATTTTGTAGGCTTTGCATACACATGTGCACCCCTCGAAAGCCTGATACCACAGAGCCCCTCCACATAACAAATCCCAATTTGGCAGCCACAATCTACAACTCCCAAACCAGCACCCAGACAACTTCACGTTCTCCGGGACACTAATCAGACACACTTTTTACCAATCAGAGACACACACACACACACACACACACACACCCCCACACACACACACTCACACACACACACACAAACCCTTTAAAAAGAGACTGTTCGTCCATACAGACTTTGCGCCGTATACGCTCAGTTACCTTTCTCGCTGTCTATACCAAGCTATTCTCTGTTGTTGATTCTCTGGTTTTGATTTTGTTTTGCCCTGATTGACTCTGATTATCTGCATAATCTGTTCCAGTCTGTCTGCATGATTGACTGACCTTTGCCTGCCTTCATCTTTGCCCTGTGTTTTGTATTGTTTTTTTTCCTCATTAAAGCAGCTATATCTGCAGTTGCTTCTGTCTCAGCCACCATTACATGAAACTGTGTTTTTGTTAATTTTATACTTTTATTCTCATTTTGGATACAGTTTAATTCATTTAATGTACTGTTAATATTGAGTGCTTCTAACTTAAATGCTAGTTGAGGCAACTTAGATTGCATCTGAATGAAGAGGTTGAGATGACTACACTTACATTTTCCTACCTACATCTTAGAAGTTAAGATTACTTTGTAATGAGTTAAGATTACTTTTTCATTTGTGAAGTGAACTTTCTATTGAATTTCACAAAATCTAAAAGAAAAAACCACATGGAAAAAGACCACTTAATATATTAAAGTTAAGTCGACAAGAATTATTATTTTTTTAAGTGTTTAGTGTATTGTTTTATGTAGCACCATGGTCCCAGAGGAATGTTGTTTCGTTTTAATGTGTACTGTATATGGTTGAAATGACAATAAAAGCCACTTTACACTTGACTTTCTCCTTGCAACCCTGCCATGTACAACATTGCTGTTCAGTATTTTCCTGATGCTGTACTCATGAACTTTAACATTAGCCAATGTGAGAGGCTTTTTGTTGTTTAGAACAGTGATTCAAAAACTGGGGCCGTGGCCCCCTGGGGTCCCACTAGATGGCGCCAGGGGACCACATAGAAATTATAGAACATTTTATTTTTAAAAAAAAAGTATGTAAGTCATGTTTGTCAACCTTTGACCTAAGATGTACATAAAAAATTTGGAATATTAATAAATTAAATCAATAATACACAGCACACTAAGACACACCAAACATAGAAAACCATTGATATAATAGTGTATATCAACGGATAGTATATCAACTCTAGGGGGCCAAAAAGGGATGCACACTGAAAAAGTTTGAGAACCACTGGCTTAGAAGTTACCCTGTATTGTTGGGGCCGAGTCTAGCTTTGTCGAGTTTGAGTCGAGACCAAGTCCAATCAAGTTCGAGTCCAAAAGGGGCCGAGTTGGACTCCGAGTCCAAGTCCTTAATAGCCGAGTCCGAGTCGAGTTGGGAAAGTAATTAAATTGAAAAAAGATTTTAAATTGCAATTTGAAACTCAACACTGAACTGCTAAATTAATATTTTAACCTTCACAAACCAATGGCAACATAAATGTAACAAAAAATGCTAAAAAATCTTACCATTGCTATATAATATTTTTATTTCATGTCATCAGCACGTTAACTAGCTTCCTATCAAAAAATGGTTTAAAAAAATGGATATAGAGGTATACATAGAACTTTTATTATAATACAAATATTTGAAAATACAAATTAACCTGTTTTGTTATTGTATCACATTAAATTGTGTCCTCCAGTTCGAGTTAACATTTCAATTATTTGATGCCTCTCCCCCACAGTTATATAGGCTGAGAGAGAGTACAGAGTATAGTTACATTTAGCAGCATGTCATAACAACAAGCTTCATGCTTTATTACTGCTTTTAATCTGTCTATGAATGACAACAATCTATTTTCTGAGCAAAGCTCTGTTCTTGTAACTTTTTTCATTTTAATTCCTAATATGAAAAAAAAAATCCCTATCAGTAGGGTTTATGATATTTACTACATTAAGAAGTACATTTCACATTTATGTGAAATTCAAGACTGGAATCAACAAATGCTAATGTTTAGGGGCGGGTGATATGACTACAATCTTATATCTTCACGATAATGATACGTTTTCTCAGGTAGGTCTATCAGTAGTAATCAGGTAAGAAATACTATAGAAATTGAATAAAGCAATTAAATGTAAAATATAATCGACTTCACTATATGACATACAGTGATTCTTATTAAATTTACTGAAGTTATTCAGTCAAATGAGTGAGTGGTTTTGTTTTTTGTTGTTTGATTAACATTAATGACACAGAAAGCAGCAGGTTTATTAGACTACTGTCACTGTATATCTATAGCATAGTGTACTAGTGGCAAAATTCTTTCAAATTATTCATTTTACAATGATTAAAATATTGTATGATTATTATTATTATTATTTTACATATATATATATGTGTGTGTGTGTGTATATATATATATATTATAGTAATGGTTTACAGAAAGTTAAAGTGTCAACAGCACGAAGACAGTAGTTCAGCCGAACATTGTTGTGTTCCGTTATGTGAGATATCCTAAAACTCTTAGACTCTTCCATGTTTAAAGGCATCTTTATTTATTTTTTTGCTCTGCAACAGTGATAAAAAAAATGAAATGTAATGAAGGTTAATGTTTTATTAAAATAAAAATAAAAACTCAAGTAAAAGTGCTATGATTTAACTATACTCAAAAGGTACTATTACAGTGAACCATGTTCTCAAATTGTCATGGACTGGAGGAGGAGGTGGATTCAAGTGCAGATAGTTTATTGCATATAGTAAACTTTAACTAGATAAATGAATACAGATAATGCAAAGATAGGCATGAACTGTCAGAAATGAGACCTAGATTTGCTTGTCAGATATAACGTGCGAATACTCATTCTCAAAGTTGTCGATGTAACTCGAAATATATCATTTGAAGCCCTTCTCCTTCTTACTGTTGTTTGTAACAGCTGACTGCCTTGGAATGCAATTAACGTCATTCACTGTAATCGGGGGTTAGCTCTTGTAAATAGTGAGTGCAATATGTCATACTCTACTGTACCATCTTCACACAGTTATCTCCAATAGCGAAAATGACTTCCAGTGTGGCACCGGATGTAACTGAGCTGGCTGAGACAAAACATGGTAGCGATCGTGCATAGAGTCCATTCGGTACTCACACAGTGACTACGTTTACATGGACAGCAGTAATCTAATTATTGACCTTATTCTGAGTAAGACAATATTGTGATTAAGGTGTTTAAATGAAAGGAGAATAGTCCTTTCATGTTCCCGTTTTACATGTTATAGAACATAGTCCCCACGCCACACCATCCGACGTTCCCTCCAGAATTTCACGTATCAACATATAGTTAATCTTTGTTATGGTACCGTATGCAGTTTTGGGTGTTTTTATTTTTAATTTTTACGAATGCTACAAGTGCAGTTAATTATTTGTCATGCTATACGTGCTAATAGACGACTGCTTGAAGCTGTGGGCTGTGTCCCAAACCGCGTACTTACCTACTATATAGTAGGTGAAATACATGCATCTCAGCTACTATATAGTAGGTAAGTACCCGGTTTGGGACATAGCCGTTCTCTCTTGTTTGCCGTAAAACGGTTGAGCACTGCCGTGTGTGTACGTGTCCTGTCGCAAAATGCGAAGAAAACTCCCACACGACGTTAATAGTGTGATTAAGGTGTTTACATGTCTGTAATCCACTTCAATAATGCAACTAAAATAGGAATACTCCACATATCTTAATTCGATTTGTGTTTACCTCGAGTATGACTTTAATTGGATTAAGGTAATAAAAAATTGCTGTTTACATGGTAATTTCTTAATCACAGTATCATCTTAATTGGGTTAATATTGGATTATTGTTGTCCATGTAAATGTACTGAATGAGGCGGCTAACTGTGTGCACGCTTCAAGTGTGTACACTCAGAAAGCCCCCCGGTCAGACAGGGAGATATTCATTAATTTCTTGTTATCTTAATTTTATGTTGTTATATATTTTTTATCTTTCTTTTCATGTTACACATGACGCGGACTTGACTGTACACTGACACATTTCCGAGTCCAAAATGTCCGAGTCTGTGTCAAGTCAGAGTGCAAATTTACCCAAGTGCATGACAAGTCCAAGTTTATTCATAATTGGACTCAAGTCCAGACTCAAGTCCAAGTCCAGGACTGAATACCCCAACTCTATTTCCCTGGGTTCCTTTGAGACCTTGCGGACTATTACACATCTTGCTCTTGGAGTGATCTTTGTTGGGCAACCACTCCAAGGGAGGGTAACAATGGCCTTGAATTCCCTCCATTTGTACACAATCTGTCTGACTGTGGATCGGTGGAGTCCAAACTCTTTAGAGATGGTTCTATAACATTTTCCAGCCGGATGAGCATTTATAATTCTTTTTCTGAAGTACTCAGAAATCTTTTTTGTTCATGCCTTGATACATTTCCACAAACATGTGTTGTGAAGATCAGACTTTGATAGATCCCTATTCTTTAAATAAAACAGGGTGCTCACTCACACCTGTTTGTCATTCCACTGATTGAAAACACCTTATCCTAAATTCACCTTCAAATTAACTACTAATCCTAAAGGTTCCCATACTTTTGCCACTCACAGATATGCAATAATGGATCATTTTACTCAATAAATAAATGACCAAGTATAATATTTATGTCTCATTTATTTAATTGGATTCTCTTTGTTTACTTTTATATTTTACTTTTATTTGATTTTATTTAGGCTACTGCAGCATGAGAAACAGGCCAAGGAATACAGACAGGGGTATATCTCTGTGTGTGTGTGTGTGTGTGTGTGTGTGTGTGTGTGTGTGTGTGTGTGTGTGGCTTTGGCTTTGTTCTGTGTCCATTGTTACATTATTTCATATGACTTTAACACCTACTTTAACACTATCCGTTCCAATACTTTTGCGAACCTAAAATTGGGTCGTATGCCACCAGTCCTGCCATGTTTTAAGTTGTTTAACACATCTAGTTGTACATGAACACTGTTATTCTGATATATCGTCTCATATTCATCTTTCAATCTTAGACCTAGACCTAAATGTTTTCGGTATATAGCAAAAAGAATTGGCACTGCTGTTCCAATACTTTCAAAAGGGGCTGTAGGCCTATATGACATGCGCACATGCAGATGCCGCATATAAAACAGAATTGATAACAAATGTTGATTTTCATTTGGTACGCATTGATATGGACCAGTCGCCAATAGTATATCGTTTCGTTGCGATAATCTGAGAAGGACCCGCTGTTTGGCAGTTATACGTTCAAAACTTCAAAACAAATCTTTTATTAACTAAATTTAGATTTTAACTAAAATCTTTGTTTGTATAGTAAAAACTGTACTCAACGCTAAAATTGGTATGCTGTCTCCAATAACCATTAATCATTAATCATATTTGAGAGACCGGAGACAACGCTCAATACGCGCCAAAGAGGGATTTGCATACACATGCGCTTGCGTAAAATGCGCACCGACGCCGATTGTACCGTGCGCATCCAATCACCTGCAAAACAACGCTGAGAAGCGTCGTCGCTATCCAAGAAAGCGAGCTAGAATCTCATCAGGTAAGTGGAAATACTGCTATATATAGCCAAGTTCAGTCAAACCTAAACATGTTCTGTCGAGAAGTTATTGAATGAAACGGACGGAAGCTATTTCCCAGAGTTTCCTTGGTTAAACTGAACTTTCGATCTAGCTAATGGTGAAGAACTGAGTAGAAGTTGAACAGTTGCAGCCGCTGTTGCTAAAATGTAAATCTTATTTATAGGTTTTTCTTTGTAATTCTCTCTCTAAAGAGAGAGAGAGAGAGAGAGAGAGAGAGAGAGAGAGAGAGAGAGAGAGAGAGAAGGAACACAATAACACAATTTTAGTGTTTCCTATAATTTTTAATTCGAAGTCAGTGTATTGTTAAATGCGAGTGATGCGATTCAGCTTTTCCATTTGCCTTTAAGACGATGGTGATTATTAATATGACGGATCTTAATTTCATTTAGAAATAAGAGGACTGCTGAGTTATCAGCTTTTAATATGAAAGTGCAAGAGGAGTCGGTAGTTAGGCTATATTTAAAGAATTGTTTTTAAAAATCTCCTTCAATGTGATGATTGTTATACTTATGTATGTTACTGTTAATATATACTGTTGGGCCGATGTGAAATGTCTTGGTGTAGGATATTTGTGTAATATTAGGTATAAGGCATTTGAATGAATGAATGAATGAATGCCTTTTATTGTCACTATACATATGTACAATGAAATTAAGAGCCACTCCTTTTTGTTCCGTGCAAACATGTACATTCAATAAACAAGAAGAATAAACAGATAATACACAGATAAATAAACAAGATATACAAGATATGCAAGATAGATATGCAAGATAGATATTGGGGTGATTTGTGTAATAACTGGTGTCATTTGTGTATGTTATATGTACACTAAAAAATGCTCTGTTATTTTTTCTACCCAAACGCTGGGTTGAGCCTTTTGGGTAATTTAATTGGGTTATTTTCTCAGTCTTGGGTAGTTTTGGGGTAGTTTGGGAAGTTAATAAAACATTTTCACTGACAGTTGACTCAGTGCACCCCTCCCACACCCCGACGCATCAGCCCTGCGCCTTGGGTCAAATCAACTCCACGGGGACTGTTTGAATTCGCCTCAGGTGGAGGTAGCGGTTTTCACACGGACAGACTGTTAGATTTGTTTTGGAGAAACACACTCAGAAAGGATCCTACACTATTTTTTGTGTTATTACTATTTTAACACTTGTTAAATTATCCAATAAATGTTTTTAAAAAAAAAGAAAGAAAGAAAAATCACAAGTTATCAAGACAACATGTGTTAAATTATTGTCCAATCACGTTGCGGACTGCGGTGCTGAAGTCATCATCCAAATTTTAACTTGCCTCAAGATGACTATTCGTTACTTTGACATTTTGATTGTGACCATGGAGTCCTGAGGCGAGGAAACCATATGAACACAGGTAAGTTAGCGTTCATCACTATTTAGCATTAATGCTGCTGAAAATACCTGGCCGAGTTTGTGATATTTAGGCAGGGAGCTCTCGAAAATGTATTCATTGGAAAACAATAACTCAGCAAGTGATAATTAATTTGCCTATCGTGATGGCTTCAACAGTGAACATCATGTACTGCTTCCTCTGTGTTGGCATTACACTACTAGTGTCATGTGTTTATGTTGGGTGTGAAATATGGATTAAGGATATTCTATGATTCTCCGGGTCTGCATCTTATCTGAGGCTCCGCGTTAGGGTTAGCTAGCTGGATGCTGTGACCAAAGGGATAAGTGGTGCTAACATAGACTACGTTTACATAGACAGTAATAATCTAATTATTGACCTTATTCTGAATAAGACAATATTGTGATTAAGGTGTTTATATGAGTTGCTTTTAGAACACTCCTTTCATGTTCCTGTTTTACATGTTATAGATCATAGATCGATTAACGGCACACGTCATTACGTCCCCACGCCACACTGTCCAACGCTCCCTCCAGAATTTCACGTATCAACACTGAGTTCATCTTTGCTATGGTACCATATACAGTTTTGGGTGTTTTTATTTTTCATTTTATGAAAGCTTCAAGTGCAGTTAATTATTTGTCATTCTGTACATGCAGATAGACGTCTGCTTGAAGCCATGGGATGCGTCCGAAACCGCATATTTACCTACTATATATTAGCCAATATACATGTATTTCGCCTACTATATATGTGTATTTCGCCTACTACCTACTATATAGTAGGTAAGTACGCTGTTTCGGATGCAGCTGTGCTCTCTTCTTTGCTGTCAAACGGTTGAGCAAACGTACTGACTGAGCCTCACTTGAGTTGATAACATTACATTAGCATACAGCACGCGGTAATGTTGGATATTCCCAGTCCCTTTTTGAGAGTTAACGATAATCTAGCATTACAGCTATACACCATGATGTAGAGTTGGGGTGTTCGATCCCAGACACAGACTTGAGTCCGGACTTCAGTCCAATTATGAATGAACTTGGACTTGTCACGCACTCGGGTAAATTTGACTCAAACTTGACATGAACTAGGACATTTTGTACTCTGAAATTTGCATACAGTTACAGTTGCATACAGTTGCATCATGTGTAACATGAAAAGAAAGATAAAAAAAATTAATTACAACATAAAATTAAGACAACAAATTAATTAATGTCTCCCTGCCTGACCAGGGGGCTTTCTGTGCGCACACACTTGAAACGCGTGCACAGAAAGCCTCCTCATTGTGCGAGTACTGAATTAAGTTCTCTTTAGCGTCTTATTACACTTGGACGGTCAAATACACACATATCATGTCAAAATGCAGGTACCGAGTATTCATGCAAACACAGTTATGTCTTAAATGAATGTAAACAGTTGAGAAAGAAATCAGATATGTGTAAATATACTGGATCTGTACATTAACCTGCTGCTGTCGGTGTCATTAATGTTAATCATTCAACAAAAGACAGCGAAAATTACTCACTCACTCATTTGACTGAATAACTTCAGTAAATGTAATAAGAATCAATGTCATACAGTGAAGTCTATTTTATTTTACATTGAATTGCTTTATTCAATTTCCGTAGTATTGTCACGTCGCAAGACGTAAGGGAGTTGAGTACGGAAGCAGGTGCAGGAAAAGACGTATTTATTAAAGGAGACAAAGGCAGACAAATCCAAATCGTAATCCAAAAACATAGTCAAGACAGGCAGAGGGTTGGGCGATTGGCAAACAGGAATAAACGGGGCAAAGCAGGAATCAGAATCGCGGTCACAGAAAACAGGGTCAAAACACAAAATAAGAAACATAAACTTGTACTATGAACTAGGAGCGGAAAAACCAGCGTGGACTAAATGGACTAATCTAAAGTTTAATTTAACTAAACTTATCAAGGAACATAACATAGACAACGTATCTAACTATACTAACTATATCTACTATAATACTTCGCGAGGTGTAATGGGAAGCAAGCGGTATATATCCCGAATATAATCAGCACTAAGCGCTGGCAGCTGAAAACAATAAAGCCACATCCCCGAACCACAACCAATGACAGAACAGGGAGGAGACAGAACAGAAACAAAACAAATGCACGTGTCCACAGTAAACAATGTCACAGTTGTCAACATCCGAAGAGCATGCGCTCGCTGAGCACTCGTGCACATAGCTCGTGCATGCGCACGCCCTCTCATCTCTCCGAGCGCGCTGCCAGAAGGGGAGATCCTGACAAGTATTTCTTACTTGAATACTACTGATAGACCTACCTGAGAAAACATTTCGTTGTTGTGAAATAAGATTGTAGTTACATCACCCACCCCTAAACATTTGGTGATTCCAGTTTTGAATTTCACGTAAAATGTGAAATGTACTTTAGTAAATATCATTAAACCTGCCGATAGGGATTTTTTTTTTTCATTTTAAGAATTAAAATGAAGAAAGTTACAAGAACAGAGCTGTGTTCAGAAATGAGTTTGTTGTCATTCATAGACAGATTAAACGCAGTAATAAAGCATGAAGCTTGTTGTATTGACATTCTGCTAAATGTAACTCTACTCTGTACTCTCTCTCTCAGCCTATATAACTATGGGGGAGAGGCATCAAATAATTGAAATGTCAACTTGAAATGGAGGACACAATATAGTGTCAATAACAAAACAGGTTAATTTGTATTTTCATACACTTGCAATATAATAAAAATTCTGCATATACCTCTATATCCCTTTTTTTCTTTGAAAACATTTTTGTTAGGAAACTAGTTGAGGTGCTGATGACAGGAAATAAAAATATTACATGGCAATGGCAAGATGTAATAATGGTATTTTTTGTTACATTTATATTGCCATTGGTTTGTGAAGGTTAAAATATTATTTTAACAACTCAGTGTTGAGTTTACAATTGCAATTTCAATTTTATTTTCAATTTAATTACTTTCTGGGCTTGCCCGGACTTGACTTGGACTCAACCATTGAGGACTTGGACTCGATTGGTTAAGGACTTGGTCTCGACTCGACAAAGGTGGATTTGGACCCAACACTACCATGATCTAATACAGAGATTGGGTTAATGTTAACTACATTTAGCAAGTGTTTTGGACAAGGCAAGCTGTAGTAACTAACATTAGGAGGACGGGTTAGGGCCACATTTCTTCATGTATTCGGTGAATGGTAATGCTGGTTAACTGGTGCAGACAGTCAGTGGCTAACGGAACTTAGCTAGTTCAGTAATGTCGAGGCCAAAAGTTCTTCACAAGGTTAACATGACAAAAAGAGAGGTTGGGGGTTACAGTAGGATGTAATGCTTTCCACTATCTCTACAATGTTGCATGACTTAATTAGGCTGTGCAAAAAAAAAATTAGCGGTGAGGTGCTAAAGGCAGGAAAATAGTCAATATTCACAAGTTAGCTAGATTTTCCTGGTGAACTGTGCAATAACCGTCCAGTTTACATGACACTAAATGCACTGCTTTGGCTTTGGCTTACTTGTTTGTAATACTCAGTAGTTCATGAGTTGGTTACTCAGTTTTTTGGATGTTTAAAATGTCTTCTTTGTTGAAAATCTGATGTTTTCGTCTTAAATATATCACTTATTTGAGTAATTCACTTCAAAGTCTATAAAAGTCTATATATAACCACCACTTTAGCAGCTCTAGCAATACATTTCTGAATACCTTCTTGTGTATAAATAAAGGAGACATATTGTTGACATATTTTGTTTATAATGTGGTATTTTTGACATTTTCAAAGGGTAAAAATAACCCTGAAAATATTAACCCATTGATGAAATAAAATTAACCCAGCATTTTTGTTAAAATGAAGCTATACTTTCGGTTGAACAACAACCCATTTGCTGGGTTAAAATTAACAACCCAACTTGATGGGTTAGTTTAGCCCAAAATGTGTTCTGTGCATGTCAATTGTAGTTTGAATGTATATATGTATTGTAACATAAAGCCCAAGACAAATTTCTCATAAGGGAGACAATAAAGGCTAATCTAAAAAAAAAATTAAGGTTTTTTCACCTTTAATGTGGTATAGCAACAAACAAAATTCAAGTGAAGATTTTTTTTTTTTTTTTTTACAATAAAACTTACAATAACCACACTGAAAAAAATAACTTGTAAGATATACTTGATAAAATCCTCATAAGTGGAGGTTGAGCTCCAGGTGGCATTTTTAGGTTAGGATTAGACCAGTCGTTCCCAAACCCCCAGGGGTACGCGAGGTGACGTAGGGGGTACGGGAGCAAAATGCTGACATTTCCTGTTCATTTAATTCCGCCTCTCATGGTCAAAAAATAAACTTGTGCCCCCTCTAATGTACAAACAGCGAAATTGCAATGTTATAAAGGTCAAATACATGACAACCAATCAAATTATCTTATCTTTCGCGGTCAAAACTGCATCCACTCAGTCATGCGTCAGTGCGCATCTTACCATAGGTCATTTATCGCCAGCACACAGCTATGTGATGAAGCAAAGTAATAGCTTGTAACATTAAACTGGAGAAGTGACTACAAAGAACTCTGTCTGCAACCACAGCAAACACCTCTACTTCCACAGTCCTCTGACAACAGTAGCCCAGGTCCCTCTAACTGTGTCTGTAGCAAACGTAATTGTAACCACTGCTACTAGCCCAGTTCACGCTGATACAGACAGCGATGTATCCGAAGTCGAAACTCCACCTCTTCTTCACCAGCAATTTGCAGAAAAACTATAAAAGAGGCGCAAATATGATGAGAAATATATTTCTTTGGGCTTTACATATGCTGGCAGTGAAGAAAATCCCCAGCCACAGTGTGTTATATGTGCAAAAGTACTCTCTCATAACTGCATGAAACCAGCATTTTTGCACAGACATTTACAAACAAAGCATGCTACTTTGAAACATAAACCTCGAGAGTTTTTTTTTTTTAAAGACATTTAAAGACAACTCAATGCGTGGTAAAATGCGCGCAAGCAGTCGCGCCCTGTGTGTCTTGGGTCCACTGCAGCATCCACAGAGAGGTGCTGGCCAGATGCCTGACCATCTGAAGAAAGTTTTGGACAATGCTGTAAGAATTGTTAGCTTTCTTAAAGCAAGACCCTTGAATTCTCATTTGTTTTCTTCATTGTGTAATGAAATGGGCAATGACCACATCACGCTGTTACTCCATACTGACGTGCGATGGTTGTCCATGGGAAAAGTACTAACACAACTATTTGAATTGAGGGACAAACTTTATGTTTTGTTTATGGACCATCCTTTTGAATTGTGCCACCCCTTGCATGATGAAGAGTGGCTCACAATACTGGCCTATCTGGCCGATGTTTTTACCCATCTGAATGAACTGAACCTCGGATTACGAGTAATTTCCACAATCATATTCAATGTGCAGGACAAAACTGAGGCCATGATTAAGAAGCTGACTCTCTGGTCTAACTGCATTAACGAGAAAAACACAGGCCTTTTTGCCATTATATGAATTTTTATTAGCAAATGAGCTCACCCTTACTGATAGAGTCAAGTGTGACATAATAAAACCCCTTTCTGAGCTGGCCGCACAATTGCACAGATACTTCCCTGAGAGAGACAATTCAAACAGCTGGAAATCTCTACAAGTGGCTCTTTGAAAATTGATTTTGCACAAAAGTCATTGCCAGATTTCTGGATATCCTTGCATGCAGAGTATCCTGCCTTCGCAGATCGCGTTGTAAAGACATTAATGCTGTTCACAACGATGTACCTTTGTGAAAGTGGGTTCTCAGCACTTAACAACACTAAGAACAAATATAGACACAGATTGTGCATAGAGAATGATTTAAGACTCAAACTCTCTCCGATACAACCAAACATTGCAGAGTTATGCAAGTCATATGAAGCACACCCATCTCATTAATTGGTGTCATTGTATTCAAAAGATATGATTGGTTGTATGAATATAAATTACATGTTTGATGGGAGTTATTTTACAAAGTTAAATGTGTTAAATGTGCATTAAAAAAAAAAATACATTGTGTGATTGTAGTGTATGTGTGAGAAAGGGGGTATACAAAAGGATGTTAAATGCCTGGGGGGGTACACCACTGCAAAAAGTTTGGAAACCACTGCATTAAACACTTGTCAACCTTAAAGGGGGCCTATTATGCAAAATTCACTTTTACATGGTGTTTGAACATAAATGTGTGTCGGCAGTCTGTGTACACAACCATCCTGTAATGGTAAAAATCCAAACACCCCTTTTTTTATATTCCCCATAAATCATAAACAGTGTCTCAAAATGAGTCATTCCAGTTCTCTACCCTTTGTAGAAGGACTCTGCCCTGTTAGCATAGATCCTCCCCTGAGTGAGCTGCACACAGAACTCCATGTTTTCCACGCTGGAGCAGCTATAGTGATAAGAAGAATGTCTCAGTTTCGTAGGCTTTGTAAGTGTTCTGTTGTTGGCTATAAGAATGAACATAAGAGTCTTCATCTACTGCCAGCATCAGAGCCACTGAAGACACAGTAGAGTAGTTTTATTTTTGAAGGAAATGTGCCCCAAAAACAGCTAAATTCGTATATATGTTTGTTCAAATAATTTTACACCAGACTGCTTTGTGAACGAGGGTCAATACAAAGCAGGATTTGCTAAAAAGTTGATTCTCAAGGATGGATCAACTGTTCGTGAAGACATCCATAAGATCCAGAAGACATAAGCACTTTATATTTTGTAAATGTTTGCAAATCGTCTTTCTGAATTTGCTTCTCCTGATTTGTTGTTGCAGTAGTATCCGAAACACAAGCTGTGAAGGCACAGCCCGCTTCTGGAACAGGGGTGGGGAGCAGCAGCTCATTTGCATTTAAAGAGACACACGAAAACAGCCTGTTTTTGCTTCCACCCAAAAAAGGGCATTTACAGCATGGTATAATAAATTATCTGTGTTTTGAGCTGAAACTTCACTGGCACATTCTGGGGCCAGCCGAGACTTGCCCAATATTACATTTTGTTAAAAGGGGCATATTATGGTCATTATTTTCTAGATATCTGCATAAATATGACCTAAACCATCATCACATTTTCATACTGAAATCCTAAAAGTAAAGAAAGAGAACCCAGTTAAACAAATGAGACAAAAACATTATACTTGGTCATTTATTTATTAAAGAAAATGATCCAATATTACTTATCTGTGAGTGGCAAAAGTTTGTGAACCTCTAGGATTACTAATTAATTTGAAGATGAATTTAGGGGTCAGGTGTTTTCAGACAGTGGGATGACAACCTGGTGTGAGTAAGCGCCCTGTTTTATTTAAAGAACAGGGATCTACTGTATCAAAGTCTGATCTTCACAACACATGTTTGTGGAAGTGTATCATGGCATGAACAAAGGAGATTTCTTAGTTGTTGATGCTCATCAGGCTGGAAAAGGTTACAAAACCATCTCTAAAAAGTTTGGACTCCACCAATCCACAGATTGTTTACAAATGGAGGAAATTCAAGGCCATTGTTATCTTCCCCAGAAGTATTGACCAACAAAGATCACTCAAAGAGCAAGATGTGTAATAGGTCACAAAGGAACCCTGGGTAACATCTAAGCAACAAAAGGCCATCAGGAGAACACCAACAGGAGAACACTGAACAACAACAGTGTACATGGCAGGATTGCAAGGAGAAAGTCACTGCTCTCCAAAAAGAACATTGGTGCCCTTTTCCAGTTTGCTAACAATCGTGGAAAAGCCAGAAGGCTGTTGTAAAAATATTTTGTGGACAGATGAGACCAAAATAAAATTTTTGGTTTAAATGAGAAGTGTTATGTTTGGAGAAAGGAAAACACTGCATTCCAGCATAAGAACCTTGTCTCATCTGTGAAACATGATGGTGGTAGTATCGTGGTTTGGGCCTATTTTGCTGCATCTGGGCCGGGACAGCTTTATCTCAAGATAAATTTATATAATTTGATTACAGTTACTGTTGTCAGACAATGGAACAAGTATGAAATAGTGACTGTAACGTGGCCCATTAAGGCTACATGTTAACCAGCAGTCAATTTCAAGCCATTTCCAAGCTGCTGCTCTGCACTGTTAACATCCTGATTTTATAACCGTGATGTCATCTGACAAAATCACCATATACATAAGTTAAAGACAATGGTTATGCTGTAATTTCAATTATATTTACATGAAAATGACCGGAGCTGTCTCTGTTAAAATGAGTGCATGAATAGCGGGAAGTGGGGGAGAGACTGTAGCAGGGAGTCATATTTTGAGTGAAAGGTTTGCATTTGTGTTTTATCAAAAATAAACACTTTAAAGTTATTCTGCGATTACGTATTTATTGACTTTTAATAATTCAAGCACTTTTTAAGCACCGCTAGATAAAAATGGCTGTTTTCCATTACATACATTTCAAAAAGCCAAATTCAAGTACTTCAAGCAATTCAAGAACCTTGTACCAAAACTGTTTCCTCAATAAGCAAATGACCAACTATAATATTTTTTGATGAATTTGTTTAATTGGGTTATCTTTGTCTAATGATAATTTAGGTCATATTTATGCAGAAATATAGAAAATTCTGTAAAACACAAACTTTCAAGCACCACTCTGCACTAATGTAAACAAGATAATGAATATTATATTCTGTTTCTGCCAATAGATCTCCCTCAATCCTACGCACTGGTCCTTTAAATAATGTAAATTGTTTCCATAATGCCATGACTGGACGGACATTCCTAGTGTAGCAACAAGATGGCTGACATTAGCAATGTTGTCTGGTACAACATGATTCCAAATGTTGCCTTTATATGCAGACTAGCTTCGATAAATTACTTGTTGCACAATATTCAATATATATAAGAATGGCCTGACCATTTATTCATAGTCAGGAGCGTACACGCTGGCCTAACCATGTTTTAACAGCTAACGTGGCTAACGTTAACTACATTTCCTCTCTTCTACTTTTGACTAAACTCCGTCTAAAGGCATAAAATTCAACTTTCATGCCTTTATTTTTATAAAAGTGAAATAAATAGCGGAGCTTTCCTGCATAGTTACATGTGGACATGATTGTTTTTTTTCTAATCTGGTAGCGTTAACTAGGTAGAAGTTATAGCATTAATGTTATGTGATAGAGAAATTATCCCAACGCAATGTTACTGAGGTTATGCGACTAAAAGTAATGCTAAGGTTATTATGAACAGTAACGTATATTGCGTCAAGCAAACAAGAATCAAACTGTCAAAATGGACACGGACTATATATATATATAATCACACAGTGACCTCCCCTAATATTGGTACCCTTGCTAAATATGAGCAAAGAAGGCTGTGTAAAACTGTCTCGATTAGCTATTATTTATCTATCTCCACTGGGGCATCTGCTGCGATTGCTCGGCCTCCATTATCATCCATTATGGTTACACATGGTTACTCTGGATGGTCTTTCTGTTTCATCATGTACAGCAGTTAAAGACCTTGGAGTGATTATTGACTCCAGCCTATCATTTGATGCTCATGTAGATAATATTACTAGGATAGCCTTCTTTCATCTCAGAAATATTTCTAAAATAAGAAACATATTGTCACTACATGATGCGGAAATACTAGTTCATGCACTCGTCACCTCTAGATTAGATTACTGTAATGCCATACTGTCTGGATGTTCCAGTAGGAATATAAATAAGCTCCAGTTAGTCCAGAATGCAGCTGCTAGAGTCCTAACTAGAACTAGGAGATACGACCATATCACACCGATATTATCAATACTGCATTGGCTCCCAGTAAAATCTCGCATTAATTATAAAATACTTTTATTAACCTATAAAGCACTAAATGGTCTCGCGCCACAATATCTAAGCGACCTTTTGGTTTTATATGATCCGCCACGCCTACTTAGATCAAAAGATGCAGGCTATCTGACGGTACCTCGAATAGTGAAGGCTACAGCAGAGGGAAGAGCTTTCACTTATAGAGCCCCACAGTTATGGAACAGTCTTCCTATTAGTGTTCGGGACTCAGACACAGTCTCAGTGTTTAAGTCTAAGCTTAAAACGTATTTGTTTACTCAAGCCTACCCTGACTAGATTCTGTTCTACTACTTCGCGGTCATAATTATCTTTTTTCTCCCTCTCTCCTTTCGCCGAGCCCCACACGAATTTATGGAGATACTAGAGATCCAGATCCTTTCTGCCTCTGGATGGAGCTCAAATCTTCTTTAATTCCAGACTGCTGGGACTACGGCTGCTCCTAACGCCATACAGACTTCATATAAATCCATAATGAACTTTTTCACACTAACTGTTGTTACCCAGATGAGGATGGGTTCCCTTCTGAGTCGGGTTCCTCTCAAGGTTTCTTCCTCTTAAAACATCTTAGGGAGTTTTTCCTTGCCACCGTCGCCACTCAGTGGCTTGCTCAGTTGGGATAAATTAGCACCTTTAATATCTGTATACCATGTTGATATTTCTGTAAAGCTGCTTTGAGACAATGTCTATTGTAAAAAGCGCTATACAAATAAAATTGAATTGAATTAAATTGAATTATCATTATCCTTTTATGCTGATGATACCCAAATCTACTTTCACTCGAAATCTGGTGAAAACCTTGATGTTTGTTTTCTTTCTGACTGTATTTCTGAGATAAAAACGTGGAAGAATAATATTTTTCTGTGCCTGAATAGCGGGAAAACCGAAACTATGCTTATAGGTTCCTGTCAGCAAATTCTCAAAGCAGGTCCACTGTCTGCATTTGTTGATGGCTCTGTTCTAGAGACGCAAAGTAAAATGAGGAACCTTGGAGTAATTTTTGATACCAGCCTTACTTTTGATTCTTTTGTTCAGAGCATTGTTAAAGCATCCTTTTTTCACCTCAGAAATATAGCAAGACTGCACCCTATGCTAAATTTCTCTGTAGCTGAAAAGCTGATTAAACATATTTGTTGTCACTCTGCTAGATTACTGTAATGCCGTTTTACCTAGAGTGTCTAAATCCACAATCAATAAACTGCAATACATACAAAACTCTGCTGCCAGGATCCTGACTGGGACCAGGAATTGCGATCATATTACTCCTGTTTTGGAGTCCTTGCACTGGCTCCCAGTCAGGTTCCGTGTCGATTTTAAGATTATGATGTTGATATACAAGGCATTACATGGTTTGGCTCCTCATTACTTACAGTATCTGCTTTATTAATTCCTTACACCCCAAATCGCAGACTGCGCTCCTTACAGTGTAATCTGTTAACTGCTCCACAAACCCACTTAAAATCTATGGGTGACAGGGCTTTTTCTGTCTATGCTCCTTCCCTTTGTAACTGTGTTCCTCCAAAACTTAGCAAGCGCAGACTTTTGACACTTTTTCAAACTTGTATTTGACTGTTGATGTCCATCCATCCATCCTCAACTGCTTACTCCTTCTTCAGGGTTACGGGGAAACCTGGAACCAATCCCAGGGAGCATCGGGCACAAGGCGGGGTACATCCTGGACAGGGTGCCAGTTCATCGCCAGGCACACTCACATACACACTCAGACACACACACGTTCATACACTACAGACACTTTAGACATGCCAATCAGCCTACCATGTATGTCTTTGGACTGGGGGAGGAAACCGGACTACCCGGAGGAAACCCCTGCAGCACGGGGAGAACATGCAAACTCCACACACACGTGGCCCTGGCGGGAACCAAACCCCAGACCCTGGAGGTGTGAGGCGAATATGCTAGCCACTAAGCCGCTGTGTGCCCCTGTTTTTATTTTATTTTTTCTGTGTACTGCTTATTTTGTGTATAGCTCTTTGAGAAGCTGCTTTTAGAGGTGCTTTATAAATTATTATTATTATTATTATTATTATTATTATTATTATTATATTGTTTAGCCTTTTGATATTTTGTTAAAAAAATCACAAAAATATTCTGCTCTTTAAAAAATAGTCTTACCCATTGTTCTTAATGACTAAGGGAGTTTGGCTATGTGTTACCTCATATATATATATATATATATATATATATATATATATATATATATATATATATATATATATATATGTATATATGTATATATATATGTATATGTATATATATATATATATATATATATATATATATATATATATATATATATATATATATATATATATATATATATATATATAATGTAACGTATGTGTGTGTGTGTGTGTGTGTATACAGTATCTCACAAAAGTGAGTACACCCCTCACATTTTTGTAAATATTTGATTATGTTATGATATGATCATGTGACAACACTGAAGAAATGACACTTTGCTACAATGTAAAGTAGTGAGTGTACAGCTTGTATAACAGTGTAAATTTGCTGTCCCCTCAAAATAACTCAACACACAGCCATTAATGTCTAAACCGCTGGCAACAAAAGTGAGTACACCCCTAACTGATAATGTCCAAATTGGGCCCAAAGTGTCAATATTTTGTATGGTCACCATTATTTTCCAGCACTGCCTTAACCCTCTTGGGCATGGAGTTCACCAGAGCTTCACAGGTTACCATTGGTGTCCTCTTCTACTCCTCCATGATGACATCCCAGAGCTGGTGGATGTTAGAGACCTTGTGCTCCTCCACCTTCCATTTGAGGATGCCCCACAGATGCTCAATAGGGTTTAGGTCTGGAGACATGCTTGGCCAGTCCATCACCTTCACCCTCAGCTTCTTTAGCAAGGTAGTGGTCGTCTTGGAGGTGTGTTTTGGGTCGTTATAATGCTGGAATACTGCATACTGATCATGCTCTGCTTCAGTATGTCACAGTACATGTTGGCATTCATGGTTCCCTCAGTGAACTGTAGCTCCCCAGTGCCGGCAGCACTCATGCAGCCCCAGACCATGACACTCCCCCCACACTTGTCTTTGGACTCCTCACCTGGTTGCCACCACACACGCGTGACACCATCTGAACCAAATAAGTTTATCTTGGTCTCATCAGACCACAGGACATGGTTCCAGTAATCCACGTCCTTAGTCTGCTTGTCTTCAGCAAACTGTTTGCGGGCTTTCTTGTGCATCATTTTTAGAAGAGGCTTCAGTGTACACACTCCTTACCTAATACTTAACAAGCTAATAACTTTGTTAAAACACCTTTTGTTTATAATACAGCACTTAAGCGTTTTTTTTTTCTTTGGTAAAAGTCTACCAACTTAGCACATCTTGATTTGGCAATTTTATTCCACTCTTCCTTGCACAAATGCTCCAGATTTATCAAATAGTGATTGGATCTCCTGTGCAAAGCCATCTTCAAGTCCTTTCATAGGTTTTTGATAGGATTTAGGTCTGGGCTCTGACTGGTCTAGTGTAAAACTCTAACGCTCTAATTCTGAAGCCATTCTTTTGTTGACTTCTGCTTTGGGTCATTATTGTTTTGTACATGATTCCCTCTATCTTGACTAGAGCCCCAGTCCCAGCTGAAGAGAAGCAGCCCTACAGCATGACGCTGCCACCGTAACACCTATAACACCTTTTACCACATGGTTTGGCAAAATTTAAAAAAAAATTTTGGTTTTCATCTAGTTAACCCACCCCCTAACCCAGACATGTGAAGAATGTGAGAAATTGTTGTCACATTTTTTGGAAATTCTTTTTTACCCCTCTTCTGATCCATATCTTTCGACAAGGAGATCTCATAAATGCTTTGTAAGCTTTGTGCACACTTATGTAGCCAGGTTATTGTAAGTAATTAAGTTTTATTTCTCAAATATATTTTTCACTTGAATTTAGTTAGCTGTTATTTCACATTAAACCTGCAAAAAGATCTGAATGATTTATCATTGTTCATCATGGTTTATCAAGGGGAGTGTAGACTTTTTATATCCACTGTAAGTTAGATTCATCAAGCTTCTTTGTTAGCCAAACAAATGCATTATGAACATTCTATAACAGTCATCCTATATGTCCAATTTTTATATTTCACTAAATCTACTAAACTGGTTTACCAACAATTAAATCTTTTTGATTAATTTAAGATTCTGCAGGCCAGCACAGTAGGACATACAGTACTGTACATTTGATACAGTGCATGCATAAATTCATACATAATATCAATGAAATTGGTTGTCAATGTTAAATGCATTTATTTGTCCCTTTTACAGGGCCTAATTTCTTCTCAGTCGCTCTCCTCATATGACTACAACTAAGAGTATAAGGAGTTGCAGAAACATGAAGACAGTGTGAATTAATACCTAGTGCAGTGTCTTAAGTTTAATTTTTTTAGGCAGTTGTTTCTGCCTTGTTTCTAACCAGGCACTCTGGCCCATGTACTCAATGTACACTATATGGCAAAAAGTATGTGTACACCCTTTCTAATTAATGAGGTCAGGTGTTTCAGCTACACCCATTGCTAACAGGTGTATAATATCATGCATGTAGCCATGCAATCTCCATAGACAAACACTGACAGTAGAATGGGCTGTACTGAAGAGCTCAGTGATTTTAAATGTCACATTGTCATGGGATGCCACCTTTGTCACAAGTCAGTTCTTGAAATTTCTGCCGTGCTAGATCTGTCCTGGGCAAATGTAAGTGCTGTTATTGTGAAATGGAAGTGCCTAGTGTCATGTTCTGAGGGTGGAGACGGAAGCAGTTGCAGGTGGCAGAGTCCAGGCAGGATAATCCAAAGGGTGAGACAAAGTTCGTAGTCGTGAAAACAGGCAGGGGTCAGGCGATCAGGCAAACAAGCAAAACTGGGCGAGGCAGAAAACGAGGTCGGGTACGGAAACACTGGTCAAAACTCACTAGAAAACAGGTTGGCAAAATGGCAGAGAGCAAGTCTACTGAACGTATTACTTCACAAAGTCTGTTTGCTTCCAAAGTCTCTTAAATGCTATAGTGAGAGTGTGTGTGATTGGAAGCAGCTGTGTGTGATTAGAACTCCGGGGAAGGTGAGCACATACGTGTGTGGGAAGTGTAGTTCTCATGTTTGTAGTCAGCGGTGTCTCCTGTGAAACTGAGTCTTGGCTTGGCTGTGATACGACACCTAGGAGCAACAACAGCTCATCGACAAAGCAATGGACCATGCAAATTCAAAGAAGAGGGATGTAGCACATAAAAATTGCATATCCTGTTGTGTTACTCAAGGTTCCGAACTCCCACTGGAAGCAACATAAGCACAATAACTATGTATTGAGAGCTTTATTAAAAGGGTTTTTTCAAGCAGCTGCACATAAGCCTGGAATGTTGTACAGCACACCACCACTGCACTCTGGAGCATGGAAAACGTGTTCTTTGGAGTGATGAGTTAATGCTTCGCTATCTGGGAGTATGATGGATGAATCTGAGTTTGGCAGATGCCAAGAGAACTCTACCTACTGGAAAGCATAGCACCAAAAGTAAAGTTTGGTGGAGGATGGATATTGGTCTGGGGCTGTTTATAGTTGTTATAGCTGCAAAAGAGGGGCAACTCCATATTAATGCTCCTTAATTCTGAATGTGATGTCCAACAAGCTCATATAGGTGAGATGGTCAGGTTTCCACATATGTTGGCCATATATATTGCTTGTTGGGGTAACACTTTACATTAAGGTTCCCTTTGTAAAGCATTTATAAAGGTGTTAATTAATGAGTATATACAAAAGCATAACTCATTTACAAGTGCATTATAAATCATTGATAGACAGTTATAATTGCATGAATAAAAAGGTGACTCTAATGAAATACCTGCCAAATAGTGAGCCATTTTTAACTCACATTATAAATGCTTAATAAATGTATTTATTCATTCTTATTTGACTCAAAACCAGATTCATGATTATCATGATGTTAATTGCATAATAGACCATTATAGTGAGACTGAAGTGTGTTGTATTGATTTTTCTTATTATTCTAATATCTCTCGACTCATGTCACTTTTCCAACCATGTTGCTTACCACACTGAAAATTATTTTGGCCCTAATTAAATTCAACATTATTCAATTTTGCTCATTTAATTAATTTATATTTAGTTTTTGATTTTAATAATAAAAAATTAATTGGTTTTATGCATACCACTTGTTTTGAACCAAGCTATGTGAATCAATTAGTCAGTTAGAAAAAAATAAAATACAATGTCTAATAGCTTCTTATTATGTTTCTTTTTATTTGAATATAGGGCATTCAAACAGATAAGTTCTTGAAAGACCTGGCAAACCACATCATGGCCATTTGTTTCATTAGAAAGGAAGGAGGAGATCTTGGACATTGGAATTGTTGTTGATGGGGTTATAATTCTTGAGCACATCAGATCTGTTGCAGTGATGCTGGATGCAATCTATGTGCTTAATTTGGCATATCCAAAAGAGCTCAAATATTACTATGAATTTATTAAGAAAGTCCTTATGCAGATGAATTCTGGAAGGTTCTTCCCTAAAGTTCTAGGACTGAAAAACAAAATAAGTGTAATGCACTTTTTTGTTAGTTGTTAACTGTTGCATTACAAAACTACTGTATTTTGTAGCTGGTAACTAATGTGGCCAATTTATCAATTGTAAAGTTTAAGTACTGTTGTTTTAATGATGCATGAACAAATGTTATGTAGCTTATTGCCACCTGTAAATTTTCTTTGTTTTTCTTTATTTTTTGTGGTTATTTTATGAATATGCAGTTTGTTATGAATGTCTGCAGTTTTTAACAGTTGCATTATAATCTTTATGTTAATATGACATGTTTATGATAATTTATGTTTTATGTTTACAGTTTGGGGTAGGGGGTTGGCATGGTGGCTTAGAGGTTAGCACGTTTGCCTCTCACCTCCAGGGTTGAGAGTTCAATTCCCAACTCTACTCTGTGTGTGGGGAGCTTGCATGTTTTCCCTATGCTTCAGGGGTTTCCTCTGGATACTCCAGGTTCCTCCTCCAGTCCAAAGACATGCACTGTAGACTAATTGTGATTGTGTCCTTCAATGGGTTGGCACCCCATCCAGGGTGTCCCCCACCCTGTGCCCTGTATCCCCTGGGATAGGCTCCTCACAACCAGGTGTAGGATAAGTGGTACAGAAAATGGATGGACGTACGGACGGATGGGTTTACCGTGGCACCAGTGTGGCCCATGCTCTATCCGGTGTTACTCCATGCATTCATCCATTTAGAGCATTTTAGTGTGTTCAGTGGTAGAGCTGATCAGGCTGAATATTTAGGTAAACTGTGACTATGAATGTGACAAAAAAAAAAACTTGCACTTCTCCAAAACACCATTAGCACTAAGAGAGGCCAAAGGATAGAATTAGAATGCCTGGCCTCGGAAGGCAAACCTTAAAATGCATCTGTGTTCTGGGGAAATGGTCATGCAGGTATGCTGAAATGAACCAGTCATGAATTGGATGAAAGCCACTGTTCTTGTCAACAAGGAATTATCTTTATTTTGATTGTACACATTGGAGTGTACTTTTTTCAACCATGTCTCTATCTAAGAGAGAACGCACGTATTGGGTTAGAGCAACAGCTTTGTTTGTGCCTGAGAAGAGATAGAAGATATTTAGATGAGTGGATACCTGTAGCTCTTACCATAGTCACAAGCTGCTAAGCAGATCTATATTGGTCTATATGCTAAGCTCCACATTGTCTACATATGTAAGAAGCAAGTAGTAAAAAAAATTGGGAAAAGTTCTTTATTTTGGCAGTTGTGTGTGTATATATATATAATATACAGTGCTTGACCGATCCTGATTATTCTGTTTTTGTAGATATCTCATACTAAATTGTTTTAGTAATTAAAACGATATCTAAGATAAAGGAAACCTGAGTAGTTACAATTCCCCAAATCTGTGCAACTGCAGTCTTAATGTGATTCAGCTAGACTAGATGGAAGCAGGCCTGATTACTGCCAGCCCGGTTCAATCTAATCAACAGCATGAAGTTGGTTAAAAGGTCTTACCCAGTAACACACTAAGTGTTACTGCCAAAGTTGAAAGAATTCCAGAAATGATGAGGAAGAAGGTGATTGAAATACATCAGTCTGGGAAGGGTTACAAAGCTATTTCAATTTATATTTCCATTATTAATATTTCCATTATCTCTAAATGGGGAAAAAAAAAAAAAACTCTGCACAGTATTGAACCTTCCCAGAAGTGGCCAACCCTCCAAAATTCCTTCAAGAGCACAACAAGGAGAAGTTAATTATATTAAGTGCAGTTAATTATTTGTCATGATGTAGGTGCAAATAGATGACTGCTTGAAGCCATGGGTGAAAACTCCCACACGATGTTAACAGTGTGATTAAGGTGTTTACATGTCTATATTGTAAATGGACAATGCGACCACAATAGGAATACTCCACATGTCTTCATTTGATTTGTGCTTACTTCGAGTATGACTTTAGTTGGATTAAGGTAATCAATAATCGCTGTTTACATAGTAGTTTATTAATCAGAGTATTGTCTTAAATGGGTTAATATCGGATCATTGTTGTCCATGTAAACATACTGAATGATCCAAAGCATAGGAGTAACTCTACCTCTGACTGGCTCAAAAATGCTAAATTGAAGTTTTGGACCGGCCTAGCCAAGTCCTGACTTGAACCAATTGAGGTACTGTGGCAGGACCTTAAATGGACAGTTATTAGTTTTTAATATGGGTAATAGGTGTTGGAGAACTTTTTTTGCTTCAATAAAATAAAAAAATAAAAAACCTTTAAACAATTGTATTGTGTGTTTACTCAGGTTGCCTTTGTTATATATGTGTGTTCCACAAAATTTCTTAACATGTAGAAAATTGTATTAACATAAAAACATTAAACAACTGAGACATAAACTGAACAAGTTTCACAGACATTTGACAAACAGAATAATGAGTATAATAATGAAGAATAATGAATAATGAGTCCCTGAACAAAGGGGGGTCAATATCAAAAGTAGCAGTCAGTTTTGGGTGTGGCCACCAGCAACTTTAAGTACTAAAATGCATCTGATCCTCATGGACTGCACCAGATTTGTCAGTTCTTGCTGTGAGATCTTACCCCACTCTTCCACCAAGGTATTTGCTTGTGTGTATATATATACACATATGAGAGAGAGAGAGAGAGAGAGAGAGAGAAAGAACACTGCACAAGTACAGCAGTGGTGTGTATGCAAGTGTGTGTGAAATATTTACACTGTGTGCAGTAAATCTCAGTGAGCAGACTCACTGTTCAGGTAGCAGGTGTTGGACCACTTAAACGGGAGGACATGAAGGCCATTAGCAGAAAAAAAACACTGCTGAATAGCACATGTGTACACAAACACACATTTCACTGTTCAGCAAAATGGACTCTACTGACTATAGTTTAACAACATGGTGCACATTTCTGATTAAACATATGGATTTATTTTCTTTAAATAAGTGAATATTAACAAAATAGTAATAGTATTCAAACAGTGAAACTGAAAAGATTAAAATGACAATATTATGTTGTTATAAATACATAATATGGGCTACAGAAATCAAAAATCAAGATGTATAAACAGTGTTTTGCAGCCAGTAGTTAATTTAAAAAGCATTGAAAGTTCAAAAGTGTTCAAAAGATAGAAGTTGAATATACTTGCTTTGATATTCACTTTGAATTGCATAATTCCTAAAACAAAAAAGATATAAAATTATTAATTAGTAACTAAACTTGTGTGTGTGTGTGTGTGTGTGTGTGTGTGTGTGTGTGTGTGTGTGTGTGTGTGCGTGTGTGTGTGTGTGTGTTACCATAATTGCACGCTTTTAGTCTGCAAATGATTTACATGTACATTGTCACTGCAATCATCTCTGCCTTACCGTTGCTGGGCAGTGTGTGTGTGTGTGTGTGTATTTGTGCCCTATGTCTGCAAGGGTTGTTTAAAAAAAACATTTCACGATTACTGGGACATATTTCCTGATGTTCTCATCATTTTTGATAGATGTGTGGTGCGAGTTCATTAACCATGGGTTCATGATAAGGAACAGCAGAGACTATTTGGATAATGTATCACATTGCTGTGATAAAATTAATTTGGCTTAAATCTAACGGTCTTTTCCACCAACCTCTCAAAAACTTGCCATTAGGCAGACTGGCAAAGGCAAATTGCACATAAAAGCCAATTCACTCCAGACACACCACATCAAGTGTCTAGTGTAGCATCATGTCATGGCCTCCTTCAGTTCAATCTTTAAAAAAAAAAAAACATTTCAGTCTAGCTGCATTGTGGGTGTGGATGTCGGTGGATTCTGGTAGTGCTCGAAATAGGTTTATTTCAGTAATTATTAAACTTTAAAACAAAACAAAAAAAAATACCAGAAATGTAAATTCACCTACTCATAACTGGCAATTGAATGCCAGAGTTGCCAAAACAGATTAATAACGAAGTGCGCTGTTATTCTTTCTGCTGCTCGTAGCTAGCATGGACACACAGCTGAGAGGCATCTGGTGTGGGTAGACTGAGTGCTTGACATGGTGCTTGAAATGACCCTTGCCATGACACTTACGAGACATATCCAGTGTGAATTCAGGGTAAATGTGAAGGAGTGTGGGAATGTGTGTGTGTGTGTGTGTGTGTGTGCATGGTGCCAGGAGAAGGACTGCAACTGCTTTGCATCCAGGGTTCCTGGGATGAGTGCAACTGCTATCTTGCATATGCTAAAGTGTTTACTGAAGACTAATGGATGAATGAATGAATTATGTGTTTTTCCATGGTCACTCATGGATGATTAATAACTCTAGTTATTTATATGTGTTTGTGCAAAAGGACAATGCCAGGCTTGAGAAACCGTGACACGTGGGCTCCACTGCTGCTGAAGAGCTCTCGCATCACATCTTGTGCCAATGGCTGTTCGCTGGGAATCACAGCACACTTGACATACATTAACACTGACCCCAAACCTGTGGAAGGTGAACACACACATTCACACTCACCCTTGCTAAGAAATATAATCTACAGTTAGGTCCATAAATATTTATACATTGACAAGGTTATTATTTTAGCTGTCTACCACAATATTGGAATTGAAATTATTGGAAAATAATTGAATAACTGGGATTAAATAATGAATATGAGCTCAAAGTGCATACTTTGATTTTAATTTAATGTTATTTACATCCAAGTCATATGAACAGTGTAGGTATTACAGAACTTCTTATATGCAGTCTCCACTTTTTAAGGGACCAAAAAGTAATTGGACAAACTAACAATCATAAATGAAACAATCATAAATGTCATTTGTAATACTTGGTTGCAAATCCTTTGCAATCAAATGACTGCCTGAAGTCTGGAACCCAAAGACATCACCAGACTCTGGGTTTCTTCTCTGGTAATGCTCTGCCAGGACTTTACTGCAACTGTCTTCAGTTCCTGCTTGTTCTTGGGGCATTTTGCCTTCAGCAAGTAACATACATGCTCAATTAGATTCAGGTCAGGTGATTGACCTGCTTCAGGTCATTGTTCATCTACACTGTACAGCTCCATCCAATGAGTTCTGAACCATTTGGATGAATCTGAGCAGACAATATAAAGCCCTGTACACTTCAGAATTCTGCTGCTTTTGTCAGCAGTCACATCATCAATAAATACAAGAGCACCAGTTCCATGGCAGCCATACATGCCTATGCCATAAGATGAGGTGGTATGCTTCGGATCATAAGCAGTTCGTTCCCTCCTGCTCACACATCTCTTCCCATAATTCTGGTTCAAGTTGATCTTTGTTTCATCTGTCAGATGTTGTTGGACAGGATGTTGGTTCAGAACTCTATAGGCTTTTTAAAAGATGTTTTTTCAAACTCTAATCTGGTGTTCTTGATTTTGTCGCTTACCAGTGGTTTACATCAAGTCAAGTCAATTTTACCATGTGGTAAACCCTCTGTATTTAATCTATTGATGTTTTCTCTTGATTGTTGACTTTGACACACATACACCCTATGTCCTGGAGGGTGTTCTTGACCAGGCCAACTGCTATGAAGGGATTTTTGTTCACCAAGGAAATAAATCTACTGTCATCTACTGCACTTGTGTTCCGTAGTTTTCCTTGCCTTTTTGTGTTCCTGAGTCCACCAATGCAATTTTTTCTTTTTAAGAATGTACCAAATTGTTGATTTGGCCACAACCAATGTTTTGATTTTTCAGCTTACTGATTGCTTGCTTACATTTCCATTTCCATTTATGGCATTTGGCATACACCCTTATCTGCAACGACTTACAGAAGTGCTTCACTAGATACTGGTTCACTAGGTCACGGACTAAGAATACCATCAGTCTAAAAACTCTGTTTGGGAGGTAATATAGTTTTCTCAGGTTTTCTCATGCCTACTTTTGTGTTATATTGTGGCACATTACCGCTACCATCTCTTAAAAAGAAAAAAAAAAAAAAAAAACGCTAAACTTCAACAGTGCTCCTAAATTTTTGTAATCTCCTAAAAGAAATTGTATTGTGTCTCTCCTCCTGTAAACACTGTTATTGCCTTTTCTGCATACGCCTGAATTGTTTTCATTTGGTTGCATATTGTTATATGTGATGCATATTTTCATTTGGTTGATGGCACTGTTTACTTATCCTATATTTTGGGTACAATTTTATTTATATTTTGCTTCTATGAGATGATGCACTTTAAGGATCAGTCTAATTTGATGCAAAGATTTGTACATTAGCAGGAATGTAACACAACATGGAGGAGAAAGCAGCAGTCTGTTTATTTAAATGTGAAAGTACAATAAAAATATGTTGTCCCTAAAATCAATTAATAATCGTGATAAATAATCGAGATCTCAATATTGATCAAAAATAATTATTATATCTGGTTTTATTATAATTATTAATTATATATTTTTATAATTAATTATTATATCTGGTTTTATTAATTATTATATCTGGATTATCATATCTGGCCATAATCGTGCAGCCCTAGTTACCAGCAACAGAAGTAAAATGCAAATGCCACATTTGAAATCAACTCAAGACCTTTTATCTGCTTACTTTTAAATGAAATAATAAGGGAATAAAATCATCTGGCCATGGAACAACTGAACAGCCAAATGTCCAATTGCTTTTAGCCCCTTAAGGAGACTAAGGGGATGACCACATATATAAAGTCCTGTAATTCATATACTGTGCACCCGATATGGATGTAATTACCCTCATGTTAAAGATGAAAGTCACACATTCATTATTTAATCAATAAATAGGCACAGGATCCATACTAAATAGTATTCTAGATGAGAATTAGTGTGTCCCAAATTGTAGTATGTTGAAATGAGTATCCAAAAGATAACAGGATGGTCTACTATTTCCGGTAGATTTTCGAATTGTGGATCCATGGACACTTTTTCAGTTAATATTTCAGCTAATAAGCTATGACACTACCTCCACCATGTTTCACAGATGAGCATGTATGTTTTGGATCATGAGCAGATCCTTTCTTTCAACACAATGGCCTTTCCATCACTTTGGTAGGGCACACGGCTTAGTGGTTAACACGTTCGACTCACACCTCCAGGATTGGGGGTTCGATTCCCAACATGGCCCTGTGTGTGCGGAGTTTGCATGTTCTCCCCGTGCTGTGGGGGTTTCCTCTGGCTACTCTGGTTTCCTCCCCCAGACATGCAAGGAGCCTCCCCTGGCACACCCTGGGCAACGTTCAGTATCATACTGCTAATAATAATCTTTCCACCACGATGGTTCCACTATGAAGTGGAACATTGACATGAAAAGAAGAAGAAGATCACTTTGGTAGAGGTTAATCTTGGTTCATTTCTGTATGCCTTTGCAAATTCCAGTCTGGCATTTCATTTCTTACAGCTGATGAGAGGCTTGCATCCTGTGGTATGACCTCTATATTTCTGCTCTCAAAGTTTTCTTTGAACAGTGGATTGTGATACCTTCACCCCTGCCCTGTGGAGGATGTTGGTGATGTCACTGACTGTTGTTTTTGGATTTTCTTCACGGCTCTCACAATGTTTCAGTCATCAGCCTTGTTGTGTTCCTTGGGCAACCCATTAGTGTCTGTTGCTCAGTACACCAGTGGTTTCTTTATTTTTCAGGACATTCCAAATTGTTGTATTGGCTATGTCCAGTGTTTTGCCCTCTTCTTTGATTTTTGATTCTTTTTCTTTTCTCGGCTTGAAAATGGCTTGCATTTCTCCCATAGACAGCTCTCAGATCTTCATGTTGACTTATCCTTTTAACAACAAATGCCAGGCTTCACATGTGAAACTGGAGACTAAAACCAAGAGTAGATGTTCAGAGCTATTTATTGTTTAAACAATCAATCTAACAGGACACACCTGGGTAACAAGAAACACCTGTCAGTCACTTGTTCCAATATTTTTGCTTGCCTAAAATTGGGTGGTCTGATACAAAATGTGCTATGTTCTATGTGGTTTAAGATATATACATATAAATACCAGGAAATAAAAGCTGAAATTCTAAACTCTTTTCACCTATTCATCTTTTGATCACAAACCCAAATGTCTTCAGTGTACAGTAAAAAAACTGAATTGACCTTGCCGTTCCAGTAGTTTCAGAGGGGACTATATAATTATAATCAGTATTATTATCAATATAATTCAACTCCAAAATACTGTGGTAAAAAGCTAAATAAACTATATCTTAGTCAATATTCAAATATTCATGGACCTGACTATACGTTCTTGAAGAACAATAAGAAGTAGGTGCTTAAACACTATTTCTGTAATGACATGAGTCAGCTTTAAAACATCAGAATAAAGAAGATTTACAAGCTGTATTTTGTGTATTGCTACCAACTTCAATGGTTCTCAATACAAGACCTTGGTTCTAATATACTTTACGCAACTCTGCAACTAATGACTAAGTCCCTTCATGAGCTGAGTCAGGTGAATTAGACCAGGACAGCTTTCTGTCTAATACATTTTGTCTCACTCTGTCTCAATTTTCTGCAGTGTGATCTGTTTTTCTCCTGTGCTACAGGAGTTTTTGTGTACCCACTGGGTGAGCGGGAGGTGGTGGTGGGATTTGAGGCAGTCATTTCTGGAAGGCTGCTGAGTGTAAAGGTCCAGAGTCGAGGGAACCTTGAGGACTGCTGCCCCAACTGCTGCCCAATGCCAGGCATTCATGGGAAGCAATGGTCCTGCTGTGGTGGGACAGGCCAGGGCATACAGTGTTCCAACGGTGAGACACACACACACACACACACACACACACACACACACACACTTTTAGTGCTGCATCATTTGAGATCTGGAGTTATAAGTGTCAGATTGAAAATATGACCTATCTTTCCATGGATTATCTGCTTCCAATCATGCTGATGAAGCATGAATAATGTCTATGTAAATCTTTTAGAGAAAAACGGATGGTTCAGTAAGTATCTTACTGACTTTCTTATGACTAAGTAGAGGACCACCGGGGCAGTTGTAATGTCCATATGCTTGTTTCCTTGCCAAATACAAATTTCCTTATGAGCATAACCTGTTACGGGTGGCCTATAAAAGCTGGCCCATCTCTGGCCATTCTCTTCAGCCCAAGTTACCAAGATGACCTACCATTCCTCCACATAGTTCTAGAACTGTGGTTACAAATATAATCTTCTTCTTTCTATTTTAATTTTTGTACTTCCAAGGTGGTTTTCTACAGAACTGGTGGAGGCTGCACATTAGTCATCACAATGGCTTCAAACATGTCTTGGTAGTGCACCCACCAGAGTGTAAAATTCAAATAAAAATTTTAATTTGTCATACATTGTCATGCGACTCCATTTCCCAGAATGCACTGCAAACTACAAACATGGCCAACAACTACAATTCCCAAACAACACTCAGATATGTTCACCTTCTCCTGCAGACTAATTGCACACACCTGTTTCCAATTACACACTCAATTACACCACACTACTTAAGAGACTCTTACACAAAATGTCTTTGTGAATTAATATGCTCAGTTGTGCTTTTCCCTGTTGTGTACCAAGCCTTGATCAAGTGTTTGTTAGCCTTGTTTTTGACTTTGTTTACTACTTTGACCTTGATTCTCTGCCTTGCCTGTTTTGTACTTTTTGCCAGATCGTGTGACCACTGCCTGTCTTTTAAATTGCCCTCTGGATATTATACTCTTCATTAAAGCTCTTAACTGCAATTGCATTTGTCTTAACCCTCATTACGTGACATGCAGACAACCATACACAGTATGACATGTAGTGAAATGCTTTTTATGACTGTCTGTGACATAAATAGAATTTACATAGAGTTAGAAAAAGGGAAAATGTATACATTTTTAAAAAGTATGAAAATATAATGTGAGAATATAAAGATGGGTGACAGCAATAGTCTGAGTATAATTGGTATGAAGTGCAGATATGTGCAGCTGTTTTGTGCAATATAATGCTGTGCAACTTTAAGCCGAGGTAGTTGTATGAAATTGCCCACTGATATAATAAATATTTATAAATACAGGATAAAGTGGTTACTGAAGATGAATGAATAGAAAATCTATTAAAGGAATGTTGGTGTTGTCCTGGTTGAGGACCCGAATGGCCTATAGGAAGAACCTCCTCCTCATCCTCTCTGTGTTAGCCTTCAGGGAGCGGAAGCACTTCCTGTCCTTGGTCCAGCATAGACTAGATGTAGATGTAGATGGACTGCAAGTTAGGGTGCTTAGTGCAGTTAGTGCGCTCTGCTGATCGCACCACCCACTAGAGAGCCCACCTATCCTGCTTGGTGCTGTTCCCAAACCAGGCTGTGATGTTTCCCATCAGGATGCTCTTGATGGTACAGATGTAAAAGTTCCTTAGCTCCTTAGTGTCATGTTCAGAAATAATACTTGTGTATTTATGAAATGAGAATTGTTCATTCTGTGTTATGTGATTGTACATAAATGCTGTAGAACCAAGTGTGGTGCCATTTTGAGTAATAATGACATGCACCTAGTTAAAGCTCACTCACTCCTCTTGTGTACTTCTTAGGAAATATAATAGAAGTATATAATATAAGATAAGATAAGATATAACTTTATTAATCCCCATAGGGGAAATTTAGGTCAACATAGCAGCACGAAGGAATATAAAAGAACAGAACAGATGCCGTATTGTAGAAGTATTCACACACTATTTACACTATACAATCAATAATAATTATTTACAACCAGATAATGTCTCAGATATAATCATGATTAAATCTGTCAATTTGGTGCTATGGTGTTGTGGAGCCTGATGGCACAAATGAGCCTCCAAAGCGCTTTGAGGCTCGGGTCTGGATGAGTATGTGGCTGAAGGAGCTCCTGAGCTGCCTCAGCTCAGCATAGAGAGGATGAGAGGGGTTGTCCATGATGGTTTTCAGCTTCCTTCTCATCCTCCTCTCAGTCACCACCTCCACACCGTCCAGTTCAATCCCCACCACCGAGCTGGCCTTCTTCACCAGCTTGCCCAGTTTGTTGGCGCCACAAGTCCCGATGCCACCTCCCCAGCACACCCCAGCAAAGAAGATGACACTGGCCACCACAGACTGGTAGAACATCCGTAGCAGCCTGGTGCACACATTGAAGGACCTGGGCCTCCTCAGGAAGAACAGCCTACTCTGTCTTTTCCTGTAGAGGGCCTCTGTGTTGTCTGTCCAGTCCAGTTTATTGTTGAAGTGCACCCCCAAGAAATTATACTTGTCCACCATCTCTACCCCTTCACCCCTTATTACAACAGGGGTGTGGGGCCTCTTGCTGCGTCTGAAGTCTACCACCAGCTCTTTGGTTTTTCCTGTGTTGAGCTGGAGGTGGTTGCTGTCACACCATCCGATGAAGCTCTCAATCAAGTCTCTGTACTCTTCCTCTCTGTCATCTGTGATACAGCCGACGATGGAGGAGTCATCTGAGAACTTCTGGAGGTGGCTCGTTCCAGAGTCGAAGCAAAATCAGAAGTGTAGAGTGTGAAAAGAAATGGTGACAGTACAGTTCCCTGGGGTGTGCCAGTGTTGCTCACCACGATGTCTGACTGGCAGCCATGTAGCCTGACATACTGCGGCCTGTCAGTGAGGTAGTCAGGGATCCAGGCCACCAGGTCCTGATCCACCTGCATCACGGAGAGCTTCTCAGCCAGCCTGAGAGGCTGAATGGTGTCAAAAGCACTGGAGAAATCAAAGAACATGATCCTAACAGTGCTGTGTGGCTTCTCCAGGTGGGTGTAGGCTCTGTGAAGCAGGTAGATGATGGCGTCATCCACGCTGATGTCAGCCTGGTATGCAAACTGCAGAGGGTCCAGGCAGTCGCGTACCAGCGGCCTAAGGTGCTGCAGAACCAGTCTCTGAAAAGTCTTCATTACATGAGACGTTAGTGCCACAGGCCTGAAGTTGGAGAGGTTGCTGGAACGTCCCATTTTGGGGACAGTGACAATGCAGGAAGTCTTCCAGATCTTCGGCATCTTCTTCAACCTCAGCGAGAGGTCAAAAAGATGCCAGAACACTCCTGCCAGCTGCTCTGCACACACCTTGAGGACCCTCGGGTGGATGTCGTCGGGTCCCCTGGCCTTGTTGATCCGGGTTTTGGTGAACTGCCGTCTCACCTGGCTGGTTGTGAAGACCGGGGTGGAGGATAGGGGGGAGTGGAGTGGCAAGGGAATGGAGAGTGGAGTGGAGTGGAGGGGGGATTGGAGAGCAGTGGAATGGAGGGGAGAGAAGGGAGGGGGTGGGTGATGAGAGGGGTGTGGAGGAAGGAGCCTGAGTTGGAGGGGAGGGGGCGGGGGAGCTACTTGAGGAAGTGGAGAGGAAGAGGGGTCCAGTCAGCGTTGTTGAGTCAAACCTATTAAAAAACTGTTTTAACTCGTTGGCTCGGTCCTTTGTCCCCTCTACTGCTCTTGATGGTCTATTCATGCCTGTAATGGTTCTCACCCCCCCCCCACACACACACACACCTCTCTGCTGTTGTTCAGCTGCAGCTTCCCTTCAATCCTGTTCTTATACGAGACCTTAGCCCTCCTCAGCTCTCTCTTCAGCTCCCTCTGGATTGCTTTCTTGGCCTCTTCGTTGTCCCCTGTCATGAAAGCAATCTTTTTCTTGTTCAACAGAGATTTGATGTCTCTGTTGATCCAGGGCTTATTGTTGGGGAAGCAGTGTATCCTTTTGGTGGGGATGATACTGTCCTCACAGAACCTGATGTAGTCAGTGACACATTGGGCCAGACCCTCAGTGTCGTCAGCGTAATCGTGTTGGAACATTTCCCACTCCATCAGGGCCTCCTCGGCCTCCCCCGACCGCTGCTGCACAGTCCTGATGGTGACAGACTGTCTCCTAACAGCAGTCTTGTACGTTGGAGTTAGCAGTACCAGATAGTGGTCAGATTTGCCAAGAGGGGGCAGAGTGGTGGCACTGTATGCCTCCTTAACATTGGCAAACATCAGATCCAGGGTCTTATTTCCTCTGGTGTTACAGGTAACATACATTTTGAAGTTGGTCAGTGTCCTTGAGATTTTGACGTGGTTAAAATCTCCATTAATGATGAGGAGAGCGTTCGGATTCCGTGTGTGCAGGTCTGCTACGGTGGAGTGAATGAGGTCACAAGCGCGCGCCGCCACTGCCAACGGCAGAATGTAAACAATGACGGTAATGGCGACTGAGAACTCTCGAGGCAGGTAATATGGTCTCAATCCAACGGCCAGCACCTCAACATCTGGCGTGCAGATTTATGCCTTTGTGCTAATATGACCTGGGTTACACCATTTGGAGTTAACAAAGACAGCAAGTCCTCCTCCCAACTTCTTACCGCTCTGTTTCTTCCTATCTGCTCAAACTAGCGAGAAGTCAGCTACTTCCACTGAGCAGTCTGGTGTTGTCTCATTCAGCCAAGTTTCAGTCAGACATAGCATGCTGCACTCCTGATACTCACGCTGCCCGCTAACCAGGGCCGAGAGTTCATCCATCTTGTTCGTCAGTGAGCGGACGTTCCCCATGACGATCGAGGGAAGACAGGGCTTGTATCTCCACCGACTCCCTGTCTTCTTGTTCCTCACCATCACGCCAGCACGACATCCTTGTCTTCTAATCCTTAACTTCACCGGGATCTCCTTCGGACATGCAACAGGTTGATCCCGGAACTGCAAGAGCTCCTCACGTGAGTAGACTCCAGTGTTTCATTGTCTGGTGGTCGCGGTGTTCATTGTGTAACGTTACCTGTTTCAGGTAAAGTTAACCTTAGTCGGTAAATTAGCCTTCACAAGAATAGTATTTATAAAAGAAAAAGGCTAAAATGTGCCAATAAATAAAGTATAAGTTAGTGCGTGAGTAAAAAAGACAAATAAAAGTATATAAAATATAAAAATGGTTAACAACTAGGAAAGGGGAGAGGTAGCTGCTGTGTCATGCTGCCACTCTCTGCGGTGCCGGAAGTTCTCATTTTTTCATAATTGCCAATGAGTACCTTTCGTTCTCACATTAGGCTTTGTTGTTTTTGTACAGTCAGCATTTTAAGACTATAGATGTTCATGGCGCGAATCCTCCGCTCCGACCACGCTATCCCCATGAGTGAAAGTTAGTGTGGATGCGCGGCGATGCTGTACACAGCTGCAACAGTCGGAACGGAATGAGTTGTCTTCGCTGGAAGGAAATAGAGTGAAAGACAGAAAAGAATTTGAAGATGGAACACATAAAAAAAAGGAGAAGAATCACTAGAGCTGCCGAACAGAAACAACAAGGGTGGTGAGTAAAAACAAAAATGGCTTGGTTAATCAGTAGTATTGGACCCTTTGATGAATCAGTAGAGCAGTGGAGTGCTTATACCAAACGTTTTGACTACTTTGTACTGGCAAACAAAATCAAAGCTGAAGCTATTGTGCCAATATTTCTAAGTGTCATGGGTATGAAAACGTTTAATCGGCTATGGAGTTTAACTCAGCCACAGAAACCAGGCAACAAATCATATCAGGAAATAGTGGGCTTACTTGAGGACCACTATTCACCCAAACCACTGATTGTCGCAGAGAGATTCCGGTTTCATAAAAGAAATCAGCATGGTGGGAAATCTCTTTCAATTTATGGCAGGGTTGAAACAATTATCATTGTGAGTTTGGCCAGTCATTAAGTGACACCATATACAACAGGCTTGACTGGTCTTCGAAGTGAAGCTATACAAAAAAGATTACTAATAGAAAGTAACTTAATATTACAGAAGGCCATACAGATTAGCATGTCAATGGAAGAGGCCCAAAAGAGGCACAAAAACTAAGTGCGACCACCCAAGTGCACAGTGTGTATTCAGACTCAAAGAACAAGTCAAACTCAGATAAGCCATGTTATCGCTGCGGGAAAGTGGGGCATCAGCCTGGAGATTGTTGGTGCCAGGACATGAACTCTAGAAATTGTGGTAAGAAAGGTCACATTGAGCACGCCTGCAAGAACAAAAAGACACAACTAAGTAAAAATGCGGGGCCAAAAAAGAAAACTTTTCAGAAATTCAAACAAAAGCATATGAACCAAATGGAAAATGCCCAGCAAACACAGAGTGATCCACAAACAGAGGAAGAGGATGCTTTGTGTTTTATCTGTTTCAGGAGATGAACAAGGCTACTCTTTTAGATGGGAAACCAGTACAGATGCAGGTGGACACAGGGACACAGGAGCTATGGTATCACTTGTATCAGTCAGTAGGTTTACATGGACAACAATAATCCAATATTAACCCAATTAAAACAATACTCTGATTAAGAAACTACCATGTAAACAGCGATTTTTAATTACCTTAATCCGATTAAGGTCATACTTGAAGTAAACACAAATCGAATTAAGACATGTGGAGTACTCCTGTTTTAGTCACATTATCAAGGTCTATTACAGACATGTAAACACCTTAATCACACTATTAACGTCGTGTGGGAGTTTTCACCGTATTTTGCGACAGGACACAATCACACACGGCAGTGCTCAACTGTTTTACGGCAAACAAGGGAGCACGGCTGCGTCCCAAACCGCGTACTTACCTATTAAAGGTGAAATACATGTATCTCGGCTACCAAACAGTAGGTAAGTACACGGGTTGGGATGCAGCCCACCGCTTCAAGCAGTTGTCTATTAGCACATATAGCATGACAAATAATTAACCGCACTTGAAGCATTCGTAAAAATTTTTTATAAAAACACTCAAAACTGTATACGGTACCATAACAAAGACGAACTGTGTGTTGATATGTGAAATTCTGGAGGGACGTCAAACGATGTGGCGCAGTGACATAATGATGTGTGCTGTTAATCGAACTATGTTATATAACATGTAAAACGGGTACATGAAAGGAGTATTCTAAAAGCAACTTATGTAAACACCTTAATTACAATATTGTCTTATTCAGAGTAAGGTCAGTAATTAGATTACTGCTCTCCATGTAAACGTAGTCAGTGACAACACTCAAAGAAATGCTGCCGCATCTCACACCTCAGCCATCCAACATTACAGTGAAGACCTACACAGGTGAGATAGTTCCTGTTGAGTGGGTAATCAAGGTGACAGTTGGACTAAATATGCAAAAAAGGAAACTACTAATGTACATTGTTGAAGGCAATCACCCAGCTTTGCTAGGAAGGACTTGGCTGGAAAGGATTAAGCTGGATTGGCAAGAGGTCCGTCTGGTGAACAAAAACATAAAACTATGAGGGATTCTAAACAAGTACTCGGATGTGTTCAGTGACAAACTAGGAAATATGAAGGACATTGCTGTGAAACTGACAGTGAAACCAGGCAGTCAACCAAAGTGTTTGAAAGCCAGACCTGTGGTGTACGCAATTAAACCCAAGGTTGAAGCTGAATTAGAGATACTGGTAATGGCTGGAGTTCTTTGACCAGTACACACGAGTGAGTGGGCCACACCAATCATGCCAGTCATAAAAAAGACAGGTCCCTTCGACTATACGGAGATTTTAAAGTGACCATAAATCTGGTTCTGACCCCAGAGCGGTATCCCCTGCCTCTTATTGAGGATCTCTTTTCCGGTATCACTGGGGGCCAAAGATTCAGTAAAATATCAATATCAGAGACTTCCGTTTGTGATTACCTCTGTACCAGCACTGTTCCAAAGAGCAATGGACCAGATTCTCAGTGGGCTGACCAAGGTGCAGTGTTACCTTGATGATTTGTTGATCACTGGGAAGGATGAGCAAGAGCATTTGTGTAACTTGGAAGCCACCTTGCAGAGACTGAAGTTTTGGACTGAAAGTCAGAAATGACAAGTGTGAGTTTTTCTGCCCTTCTGTTGAGTATTTGGGCCACATGATCAATAGCTCTGGACTTCATAAGGCACCCTAGAAAGTGAAGGCAAAGTGGAACCGCCAGCTCCACAAAACGTGAGTCAGCTTCAGTCCTTTGGGGGCTGTTGACTTATTAGGCAAAGGTTGTGCCAAATCTTGCTAACAGGATGAAACCATTGCACAAGCTACTGAATAAATCCAAAAAGTGGGAATGGACTAAACAATGTGAAGAATTTTTCAATGAGGTGAAAACAGCCTTAGCCCAGTCTCACTCATTTCAACCCCACTCTGCCAGTGCAGCTGGCATGTGACGCGTCACCCTATGGCATGGGGCGATGGTGTCATACATCATGCCATCAAGTGAGGAAAAATCCCATCACTTTCGTGTCACAAACTTTGAGCAAGGCAGGATGTAACTATGCCCAAAGGGTTTTTGCACTTGCTATTGTGTTTGGGGTGAAGAGATTTCTTGTCTGGAAGGCAATTTATGCTTCTAACTGATCACAGACCTCTCACCTCTATTTTGGCCCACATTCAGGTGTTCCTTCACTTGAAGCCGCATGAGTGTTCTGCGCATCAGTATGATATCAAGTACAGACGATCGGAACATCATGCTAATGCTGGAGGTCTCTCCCGTCTGCCATTGCCCACTACACATCTAGAACAAGCAAAGGCAGAAATTTTCTACTTCAATGAGGTGGACAATTCTCAACTAATAGCAGCTCAGGTGAAAAAGCACACACGTACTGACCCAGTGATGTCCAAGGTTTGGGATCTCATGCTCAGAGGGGAATTGGGAGAAATGTCACTGCTCCTAAGGCCTTATGTGACCAGGAGAAATGTGCCAACAGTAGAATCTGGATAACTACTGTGGGGCTCAAGGGTCATTATTCCACCATTGAGACGAGTACTGGAGAATCTTCATTCTCGACACTGTGGAGTAGTTCGGATGAAGGACATTGCCTGTAGCTACCTTTGATGGCCAGGTGTGGACTCGGAGATTGAGGAAAAAGCAAAATTATGCAGTGCATGTCAAAAGCTATGTATAGGCACTATTCTATGTATTCTACACCTCTGGCAGTGGCCTGAAGAACCATGGGTGAGAGTCCATATAGATTTTTCAGGACTGTTAGAAGACAGCATACTTTGGTTCTTCTTGATGCCCACAGCAAATGGCCAGAGGTCAAGGTAATGAAAGGCACTTCATTTGAGAAAACTCTGGAAGCCTTCAAAAACTTTGCTCAATTTTTGGTTGTTTTTTTGGCCTGCCACAGCAACTTGTCAGTGAAAACGGACCTCAGCTGGTCTCTGAAGAGTTTGAGGCTTTCACAAAAGCTAACGGAATACAACACATTCGATCAGCACTTTATCACCTGTCCACTAATGGTCATGCTGAGCGATTTGTTCAGACAATGAAGCAAGCTCTTATGTCGACACGGGGCAAAGGATCACTTAATGTCTCAACACTTTTCTTCTCACCTACAGAAACACCTCTCATGCGACCACCAAGGTGTCTCCTTCTACTGCTATGTTCAAAAGACAATCTTCCCATTTGTCTGGATTTGTTGAAGCCCCTGAAAACAAAACTGACTGTTCAAGCACAAAACATCTAAAAGCAAAACATTGTTGTTTCAGACCTGGAGACAAAGTGCTAGCTCGTAACTGTGGGAAAGGTGGCAAATGGAGTAGAAGTGATTGCACAAACTGGGCCAGTGTCGTACACTGTCGAACTTGCTGATGGTCATCTCATCTGGAAAAGGCATGTGGACCAGTTACTAGCTACAAATTCTTGTGACTCAGGAAAACAGCTAACGATAGATCCTTATCTGGAAATTGCTCCAGAATACCACTGTCTCTGTGATGATTCTTCATAACCAACCCTTCAGACTGCATTGACTGAGACTCTGCCAAGTCAGGTGAAAGAGACTGTTCCAGGTACAAGTCAGTCAGTGTCTTTGTCAACCCAAACCCCTATGAAAGAGACTGTGACTGTAATGTTGGCCATAACCTAAGAGAGAACATCGACCTCCAAATAGTCTGACACTCTAGTTGACAATAGTCTGACAAACCCGAAACAATGGGGCAGAATAATCCCAGGGTTATGTCCAGGAACAGAGGTAGCCATGTGGAAAAGACTTTGTGGCGTGAGTAAACCTAACAGTAACAAGTACTGAAAACTTGTTGTGCAACAAAAATACAAACAGTGCAAATGATTTTCACAAACTACACACAAAATGAGAGAGAAATATAATGAGTGCAAATGAACAAATAGTGCAGATGATCTTCACAAATACAAATTGAGAGAAATATTCTGAGTGCAAGTGAACAAATGGTGCAAATGTTTCCCAAACTATATATGAATAGAGAGAAATATACTATGTGCAAATGAACAAACAATGCAAATGTTTCACAAACTATATAAGAAGAGTTTACATAATATATAACAAACAAACTGTATTCAGTAAGGACAGTCCTGAGGTTGTAGGTGCCACCTTGTGACCCCCTACCCCTATGCCACTGACTGAAGCAGTTTATGTGAGTGACAAGTACAGTGCCACATCACACTGTGCACACATCCAAATAGTGCACTTCTTGCAGAGTATGCAGTGCCCTTTGTTGCCATGTCTGCTGACCTCCATTTCTCAAATGAGGAACTTCCAAAGAAAGATGTTGATTGGTGGTCGAAAAGACCAAAAATTAAGTTGATTGGTGGAGTAGATGACAGTTTGAAACAATCTGGGCATGGAGGGTAGGACTAAGCATCAACAACCATTCCTGTTTGGCTCAGAGGGACAAACTGCATGGGTTTCTTTGACGAATCAATATTGCAGAATGTGATGACATAACCACGTTAACTATGGAGCATCTGAACGTTCAACTGAGATAAATTTGGAGTTCAATAGTTATTAACCACTTGAATCTCCATGGCATTCTGGTGGGCAGTTGCGTTGATTAGTGCAAAACTATGCTATATACATGTAAATTTGATATGTACAAAACTATTCTATGTATATGTAGGTACTCATGCAATATATCTTTGGAAAGCTAAGATTCTTGTGATTCAATTGATACAAACCATTTCAAGATACAATCACAACAGCGTCTACAATCAATGTCTCTGTCGGACCACCAACATACAAACAAACACAAAACTGAGGCAACTCACCTATGAAGCCTCATAGTAGTCCACTGATCGATAACATCCTGACAAATTGTTACATTGGCAAAGGTCAAAACGATCCAATCATGTAAAAATATTTAGTCCACAACACATTATTACATCAATAAATACCCACGGACACTTGCTGTGTAATTTCAAATTACCTGCAGATGTGCTTAATCTTTCACGTATTTGCCATTATAACTTCTGTTCACTTGTAAATATTCCTTTTCTCTTGACTTCAGAATGGCTGCTGCACACTGACCTTTCGATTAATACCTCATTTAAACCAATAGAGCTTCCATGTCCTGTCCATAGCCTTCAATAGCCAATGAGAGTCCGTGCTGAGGGGAAGTGCCTTCTCCTTTTCCTTCATAAAAATCTTGAGCCTATTGCAACCGATTGTGTGGATGACTGGCGCATCATATAGCCAATGAAATTCTGAAAAATATGATATGCTGCTTTAGGGGTAAGTTTCAACACTTCAATTTAAAAGACTGTGCATAAAGCTGCGTAATCAGTGGCAAGTGTTTCATATTTCTGAGTGTAAATGCGCGCAAAGGTTTAAATTATGAATATCCATTTTGTACATTGCTGGATATGTGATATGATAGCTTTTAGTGTCACCTTTCAGTAGTACCCAAAATTATGAGAAGAGTCAAGAGTAGTATCAAGAGTAGTAGCCTTTTTTATCCTAGCTATGTGTCCATGGTTACCAAGGGTCCTTTGGAGTCTCCAAAAGTTTATTTTGGTAAAATGTATGGACATACCCTTAGAAAAACATATAAAATATTCATGTTCTTTGGTATTGTTATCAAATTTGAACTTGTACTAGGTAAGGCTTCATACTGTGTCCAATTGTGTTTTTCAGCTAATAGCTCCCAGTTGTAGCTATAAAAAAAATCAGGCAGAAAAAACCTTCTATTTCAGTGTGTCCACACTTCTCTTACTCAATACCAGTAGCACTTAGAGTGCGTCTGAAACTTCAGAGTATTTCCTTTCAAAACAGAACAAAACCATGCATGTACTCCAAATGGTTCAAGAACAGCTTTAATTTTACTTTGGGTATGCCTTGGATAGGCGTTTAGGCTAATTTTAGATCAATAGGGTTTTTTTTTTTTTTAACTATGGGCATAGGTCTCTGTCTTTAAGGATTAAACGTACTGAAGACAATGCACGTGTCTGAGGAAGAACCAGTCACGGGATTTGTGATTGTTTGTGAGGTAAAATGTTTTCAGTTTTGTTTAATTTATTGCAAGTCTGTGTTCCCATGGGAGCTTACCATGAGCTTGTTTGCTGCCTCTGGCTGTGGATCTGACATCTCATGGTACTGTTTGAATAAGACTTTGTTGCACACTGGAGAATTTTACCTTTGGTATCCTGATATTTACATCTAGATGTGTTAAACATCTTAAAACATGGCACCTTTTATTTGAACCCATCCATATTTCAAGTGATCAAAAAATATTGGAACACGTGACTTATAGTTATTTCTTGTTGCCCAAGTGTGCCCTGCTAGATTAATGTTCAAACAATTAATAACTCTGAATGTCTACTCTTGGTTTGAGCCCTGAATTTCACTGTTGAAGACTGTATTAGGTGTTAAAAAGGATAAACCAACATGAAGACCTGAGAGCTGTCAATGGGAGCCATTTTGAAGCTGAGAAAAAGACCCGTCCACAAAGAGGATCATATCTGGGTTTTCCAATGGAACATCCTTCAGGTCGACTCTAGGGGAGCAGAGTTCGTTAGTCAGTACAACACAATCATGTGGTTCCCCGTCTCCCTCTGTTGGAAGAAGAGTGGCAGGGTTTAGGACAGTACATCATTTTATAATGACATTTGGCATATCTAGTAGTACAGTGTTATAGCACAACCACCGCTGGGTGGACAGATGTGAGGTTTTCTGTTCCAGCAGGAGTAATGACACTACATGTGGACCCAGGAGGGTCAACTCTGAGTAACCTACCAGGTTACCATCTATCAGCATACCACTACAGCTTTCTCGGCCGCTGCAACTGCTTGTACACATGTAGGGAACCCTGCTGCTACAGGATCAAACTTACCAGAGAAATATGACACAGGTCTCATTTTATCTCCATGCTTCTGTAGCAAGGCTGAGGTCATACAGCCAGATTTCCTATACACAGTCTGCACAAAAGGTTTGGTGGGGTTTGGAAGCCCCAAGGTTGCAGTTGTTTGCAGAGCCTGCTTTAGTTCTACAAAGGCTCTCTGCTTCTGGCGCCCAGCTTACCTGTGAGTGAGCCATCAACCCCATTGCGTGTGCAATATCTCTGATGGGTGCCTCAAGAATGGAGTAATTTGGAATAAAAGCTCTACAGTAGGAGCACATGCCTAAGAAAGACAGAACCCATTTCTTTGTCAGGGGCTTGGGCATCTTCTGAATTGCAGACGCTCTGTCAGCTGAGAGTTTCTTTCCCTTTGCAGAAATGTCATGACCCAAGAATCTCACTTCTCGCTGCACAAACTGTAATTTTGAGAGACTGGCTTTGTGCCCCTCCTTAGCAAGGTGTTGCAGTAATTTAGCGGTGTCAGTTTCACACTGTGCCCTGGAGGGGGCACAAATCATTAGAACGTCTACGTACTACAGCAAGCTGGAACCTGGCAAAAGCAATAAAGGTACTAAGCTATTCTTCAGTGCTCGGTTATAAATCGTTGGTGACTCACAATACCCTTGACATAGACAGGTGAAGGTGTAAGGATGACCATCAAACATGAATGCAAACTAAAACTGGCTATCTTTGTCCAGAAGAATACTGAAGAATGCATTGGCCAAATCTACTATGGAAAACCATTCACTATTTGCTGGAACTTAACTTAATATAGTGTAAGGATTTGGCACATCCAGTGCTCTTTGCTTTACTGCTGCATTAACTGCTTGCAAATCTTGTACAAATCTCCATTCATCAGGCAGTAGGGGCTTTCTTGCCTTTTTTACCAGAAATATGTGGGGGTGTGCACCGGTGAATCTGTGCAAGGGACAATAACCCCAGCTTTCAGTAATGAATGGAATACTGGTCTAATGCGCTCAATGGCTTCAGGTTTGAGAGGGCACTGAGATTGTTTGGGCCTAAAAATCAGTTTTTGGCATGATCACACCTGACTGCGAGCTTTTAATTACATCATGTTTCCCTCGGGCCCACAGTTCCGGAGGCACTTCCCTCAGGCTTGGGTGTGTCTCCAGAGGTGTGGGGCTTGTCCCAAGGCCCAGAAACATCCCTTTGTCATGACACATCACCTCCTGGTTAACCTTACGTTTTTCTTGAAAGAATTTTTTATAGACTCCTAGTGTTGGGCTGTATCATATGTTAGAGGTGGGTTTCTGCTTCCAATCTGTGATTTTCCCACTCTCACACGATCTGACCCACGGGCCTAGGTCTTCCCACTTTTTGTTCTTTGGCTTAGCTAGGGAGACCTGGGGCACTGATTCTGGGTCAGAGAATGCACACAAATGTATGTTGCTTAATTTAACTGAACATGCACAGAATTTGTCACACCAATATAAGGCTTTTAGGTACAGCTCTTTGCCTTCTGGGACATCTATAAACCATTCCCACTCAAAATCAAAGTCTCTTCCTTCATGCATATGTGCCATGCAATGGAGGTCAGAGAACAGCATGAAATCAGCAGTTGTATTCATCATTTTATCCTGAGCAGACGTTAACAACCGGACACAGATGCTAACTTCATCACACATGGACCATTGATAAACACAGAATTTTTCATTCTTAAGAAACTGATTTCCCACTAATGATTCATCAGTCACTATCACACCTTGGGGTGAGGAAAACAAATTTTGGTGTAAAGCACACATTAAGTCTCGGCCCAGTAGATTGACTGGGCACGAAGATGAGATTAAAAATTGATGGGTTACATTTTTCCCTTTTTTGCTTTCACAAGCTAGCGGCTCAGAGAACCGCTCTAGTACTGAATGCCCCGTTACATCCATGGAGCACAGTGACGGTGAACTCATTTTTGGGGACTCTTAATTCGTCATGCTTCATCACTGAATATGTTGCTCCAGAGTCTACTAGAAATGTAAGACTTTGCCTATTCGTTATAAGAGGTATGCATGGTAACTGTGTAAAACGAGAGGCATTATACTTGATTAATACTGGATGTAGGTGTATGCATGTTCTTTGTGAGCTACTTGATACTTTGGGTGTCATGTGTTACCTCCTCGGTTCTCAAACTCCTCTCCTTCCCTGCCCTCCGCCCCTTTAGTTGGCTTCTGTGTCATGGCTCTGCTCTGGACAGTTTCTTGCCAAATGTCCTGGTTTTCCACAGTTGTAGCAAATGAAACCAAGTCCGTAACCCTTACTGCCTGGTCTTCCTCGCCCACAACCTCTCGGTTTTCCTCTCCAAGCCACTCCCCTTCCTCTGCCTCCCGGTTTTTGTGTCTGCTGAGGCTGCATGCTGACAGCATGCATCATGGTAAGGGTGGCTGTGTGGAGGTCTTTTCCCCTCTTCTCAGCCTTTCTGTGTCCTGTGTCTCGTAGGAGCTTCTCTGCATGAATCGTGTACTTGTCGACTTGTGAGATTTCCAGTGTCCCAAGTGATGCATTGACCTTTGACTACAGCAGCAACTTTCGGTTTCATGCCGCTCATAAAGCTGTTTCTGAGGTGTGCTTCCCATGCTGTTATAGCTGTCTGTCCATCTGCCAGCGCGTGGGTCGCTGACCAGGCCTGAGTTTGCGTCATGGACCCCTGTGAGTCTGGACAGATTCTGTGACACAGTCTCTGAGTCTTCTTGTTTACACATCGCTATTTTTGTCATGTCCATTCGCACAGGGAAAGTGTCCATCAGCCTCTGCTGGAGCGCCGTGATCTCTGCTCTGTATCCTGCATTAACTGCGTCATTCCACTGTGGGTTAGCCAGGCGGACATCACCTTCAGGGAATCCACATGAAATCTTAGCCCAGTCATGAGTGGGGGGTCTGAACTCTCTGCAAAAGATTACAAGTTCATCCCCAAATATACGTCCTCCCATGTCGCGAAGCGCCAGCAGATGTATCATGCCGCTGTGAATGTCCTCCAATGTCCACTGTTTGTGAACTAGCATAGGGCCTCAGTCACCAGCCACTTCTAGCATTGGGTCGCTTATCACAGCATGCACTGTTCCTTTTCCGACTGCCTTCGTGGGGTGAAACTCTCCGGCAATGGTGCTGGTGGCCACTTCATGTGGGACCTCATGTGTGACGCCACCGATGAGGAGAAGGCAGGTTTCCCGTAGCATGGTGGAGGTTCCTGGCCCAGTGTAGTCAAATCTGGATAGAGTAAGTTCGTAGATGTAAATGGTGAATTCTCCATGCGTACTGAGGTTACTTTTGGAGTTCCACAGGGTTCTGTTTTAGGCCCACTGCTCTTTACTTTATATATGCTACCCCTAGGTCAAATTATTCGTAAACATGGAATTAGCTTCCACTGTTATGCTGATGATACACAGTTGTATGTTTCAGCGAAGCCAGAGGACAGACAGAAGCTTAGTAAAGTTGAGGATTGTGTAAAGGACATTAGACATTGGATGTTAATTAACTTCCTTCTACTTAATTCTGATAAAACAGAAATACTTTTATTAGGCCCACGTGTAGCTAGAAGTATTCTTTCTGATCACATGGTTACTCTGGATGGTCTTTCTGTTTCATCATGTACAGCAGTTAAAGACCTTGGAGTGATTATTGACTCCAGCCTATCATTTGATGCTCATGTAGATAATATTACTAGGATAGCCTTCTTTCATCTCAGAAATATTTCTAAAATAAGAAACATATTGTCACTACATGATGCGGAAATACTAGTTCATGCATTCGTCACCTCTAGATTAGATTACTGTAATGCCATACTGTCTGGATGTTCCAGTAGGAATATAAATAAGCTCCAATTAGTCCAGAATGCAGCTGCTAGAGTCCTAACTAGAACTAGAAGATACGACCATATCACACCGATATTATCAATACTGCATTGGCTCCCAGTAAAATCTCGCATTAATTATAAAATACTTTTATTAACCTATAAAGCACTAAATGGTCTCGCGCCACAATATCTAAGCGACCTTTTGGTTTTATATGATCCGCCACGCCTACTTAGATCAAAAGATGCAGGCTATCTGACGGTACCTCGAATAGTGAAGGCTACAGCAGGGGGAAGAGCTTTCTCTTATAGAGCCCCACAGTTATGGAACAGTCTTCCTATTAGTGTTCGGGACTCAGACACAGTCTTAGTGTTTAAGTCTAAGCTTAAAACATATTTGTTTACTCAAGCCTACCCTGACTAGATTCTGTTCTACTACTTCGCAGTCATAATTATCTTTTTTCTCCCTCTCTCCTTTTGCCGAGCCCCACACGAATTTATGGAGATACTAGAGATCCAGATCCTTTCTGCCTCTGGATGGAGCTCAAATCTTCTTTAATTCCAGACTGCTGGGACTACGGCTGCTCTTAACACCATACAGACTTCATATAAATCCATAATGAACTTTTTCACAATATCTGTTGTTACCCAGATGAGGATGGGTTCCCTTCTGAGTCGGGTTCCTCTCAAGGTTTCTTCCTCTTAAAACATCTTAGGGAGTTTTTCCTTGCCACCGTCGCCACTCAGTGGCTTGCTCAGTTGGGATAAATTCACACCTTTAATATCTGTATACCATGTTGATATTTCTGTAAAGCTGCTTTGAGACAATGTCTATTGTAAAAAGCGCTATACAAATAAAATTGAATTGAATTGAATTGAATTGAGTAAGTCATGCTGGGTTGCATCTCCAAGTGGTAGGGCCACTGCAGCTGCAGGTTTCTCCTGCCTTTCTGGCTGTGGTCGGCGTGGAGGGCCGGAGTCCAGGTCAGGATCGGGTTTCTGTAATTTCACACGCTGAGAAACAGATGAGGGCCCTGCCTGACATTTTTTCTCTCTTTTGTGTGCCTCAGCTTGCCATTCGCCAAATGGCATCTGCTAAAAATTTTGCTTCCTTCTTTGTTTTAGGGATCTCTCTTTCCTTTGCTTCCAGGTTAAGGGGCTGAAACTCCCTTTCTCTGGAAAACTACATTCTTTGACCCACGCATCATATTGGTTCAAGCACCTTTCTCCATAGTTTACTCGCATAAACGTGATATTTGAACCAACATATGAACAACCTGTACATACGATAGCATGCAGTACAGGATGTTCCTTGCTACTTGCTTTACCCATATTTACACTTTCTATAACTTTAGAAGTTTAACCAATTTAATACACTAGAAAAGGCAAATGAATATGTGCTCTCATGCATGCACTATGTGCACCCGCCCTTGCCTGTATTCAAAAATACTCAGTTCCACAGAATGATTGACAGAATGATGACCATTAAAATAAAACTTTAGACAACAGATCTTAATTTTCTCCCCGCCCTGAATTGCCTGTCTCAACGCTGTGGTTGTGAACGGGTAAAATTCAGGTACTCGGGGACTATTAGTAGTATGCAGCAATCTAAATCGATAAAATTCCCACCCAAGGAAATGATAATCCCAGTAATGGGGTACTGAAAAATGCAGAATGTGTGGAAGATCCCTAGACATTCATTTAATCATTTGAAATATAAATTTAAGAGAATAAATTTTAAGAATGTGAAAGGAATATACCTGTGAGGGCCAGTCCACATACAGCAAGTTGGTTACAGTTACTTACAGTTTCTCTTCCCTTTTCAAATTTATCTAGCAAAATTTACTTGTGCATTAAGTTTGCAAAATGTATCATGTACCACTGGTATGATGGAATGAGTCAATGGGGCATGCCACTTCTCTGATAATAAACCGTCGCAAAAATACTGCGCCTCTTAATAAGTACTCTTTACTTATTTATTGCTCAAAACGGACTCTTTCCATTAGCAAATATTTTTACCATTATTATCTCTCTCTATATACATACACCCATCAGTATATATCCCAGTTTTGTACCTTGTGATCATGGGAAACACACAATTACACCGCCATCGTGGAGGCAAAGTTCCCGGAACTTCTTATAAGAAATCGCTCATACTACTACTATACACACTAATACTTTTCTCAATGTAATACACACATTTCTTATATCATTGCCTCCCTTCCACACAGACAGCAATACACAATGACTTAAATTCTAATTTACCTTAAGGCTGTTTCTTGATCTACCAGTCAGTGGTAAGGCAGCATCGGTCTTTCACTCTGCATAATAAAGGGCAAACCCGCCTGTGTCAACACGGACTTCAGGGTGAAACTTTTCCACGTGCATCCTCCGATCTGCTTGTTGTCCAGAAAAGCTGAAAGACTTGCGCAGCCCACCCAGCGGACGCCAAAATGTTGTGGGAAATAGACAACACTTGCAGACTCATCCTCTGAGGTGAAAAGGGTTTATTTCACAAAGATGGTTAATAAAGCATAGAAGAAGCAGGGTAGAATAATGAGAGTGCTCTGGAGCACTTCTCTCCCACATGCCCTGTATAAGTTTTAAGATAAAGGGTGCTGGACATCTGCGAGTCATGAGAAAGAAGAGTGGTTTCAAGGTCTCAACCGGTGTGCAGACACTCAAAGACAAAAACATGTTTTTCTCCCACCGAGGAGAGCACAAGAAACATCCTGTGCTAATCTACATGGCATGACCTTGCATAGTATCTCTCTGCTATTGCAAGTACACATAAAACAAATAAAGAATAACAAATTCTCTCACATGTCACAATATGAGAGGCTGACACAGATGCAAATGCAGTTGAAACAGGTTTTTAATTAAATTTGTTCAAATTTTAATAAAATCCAGCAAACAAATCCAACACATAAGGCAAGGACAAGGCAGGCTAAGGGGCAGGTGACCAGCAAACAGGATATCAATGCAAACCAGAGAGCAAAAAAACGAGAAACAATCACAGAGTTTTTTTAAATTATATTTATTTAAAAAAAAAAAAAAAACCCAGAGCATAAACAAAAGACTTGGTAAGTTAGGGTAGGTACTGCTGAGTGTCACTTTGGAAAATCTTCTTATAAAGGGTGGTGTGTGTGTGTGTGTGTGTGTGTGTGTGTGTGTGTGTGTGTGTGTGTGTGTGTGTGTGTGTGTGTGTAAAATAGGCAAAACTGTGATTGATTAAAACTCCAGCGACTAAGAGCATTTCGGTGTGCAGGGTTGGGAGTTGTAGTCAATGGCAGCCATGTTTGTAGGCGCGGTATATTCTGGGAGTTGGAGTTGGAAATGGAGTTGACCTGATAGTATGAGATATAGTTGCAATCATATTATTCAACCCCAGTTGAAAATCAGGTTTATTGTCAAAATTTACAGATTTTAAGCTGTTTGCGATGAAGAAATCAAACAAAAGCAATTGAAATAGTTCATTACAATGAATGCTTCAAGTGGTTTCCCAAAATGCAACTTAGAATGACTTCTCCAGTTTCAAAATTATTCAACCCCCTGAATAGAATCCCTCAGAACAACACAAAAGCATGTGTTTTCTCAAGCACACCTGATGCAACTCATCAAGGACTTCATTAGTTGCACCAGGTATTCTTGAGCTGGAACACATGAAATACCTGAACTGGCTAGGGGGAATAAATACATGAAATACCTGGAGGGGGAAGAAAAAGGAAGCTATCAACGGTTGAAAACAGATTTCTGAGAAGGCAGATTGTGAAAAACTCTCAAGTGACTGCAAAAGACCTGTAGCAAGACATGGTGGCAACAGCCAGTGAGGTTTCAGTGAGCCCAGTATGGTGCATACTAAATGCAGAAGGCATTTAATGACTAAAAAGAACAAGAAAATTCGGCTCAAAATCATATAAATAAGCCACAGAAGTTTTGGGTTTCTGTTCTGTGGAACAATGATACAAAAATGGAACTTCGCCGCACGATGGATCAGCAGTATGTCTGGAGGAAGAAGAAAGAACACTCTGTCCACAGTCAAGCATGGTGGTGTCTTGATGATGCTCTGGGACTGCTTTGCATCCTCTGGCACTGAAAATCTGCAGCATGTGAAAGGCAAGATGGATTCATTGAAGTAACAGGAAATCCTGATAGAAAACATCATGCCATCTGTGAGGAAGCTGAAGCCTAGGCGTCATTTGACCTTCCAACAGGACAATAATCTCGAGCATACCTAAAATTCCACCAAGGTTTGGTTGCAGAAGAAGTCCTGGAAGATTCTACAGGGCCATCACAGTCACCTGACTTGAACCCCATAGAAAACCTCTGGATTTGATGAAGGCGGTTGCAGCATGCAACCCAATAATATTACTGAACTGGAGGCCATTAGTCATGAGGAATGGGCTAATATTCCTCAGGAACACTGCCAGAAGCTGTATTCTGGCTATGTACCTCATTTGCACAAGCTTATAAAAGCAAAAGAGTGTGCTACTAAGTATTAAAGTTGCTTGCCATGAAAGGGTTGAATAATTTTGAAACTGAAGAAGTCGTTATAAGTTGCATTTTCAGTTGAATTTGGGGAAACCACTTGAAGCATTCGTTGTGTTGAACTATTCAGTTGCTTTTGTTTGATTTGTTCATTGAAAACAGCTGAAAGTCTGTCAATTTTGACCGTAAACCTGATTTGCAATGGGGGTTGAATAATTCTGATTGCAACTGTATACACAAAAACAGAAGAAATCAGGTTAGAGCAAATACTTTCTCACAGCACTGTATAACAGCAAAGTGGGGACCGAATCTGGAATGGTATGTTCACAAAGCATATATGGGTGTAATGGTCAGGTGTCCACAGACTTTTTGCCATATAGTTTATGCACTCTGTAGCTCACTATCACCTTCCTCATTCTGACACTCAGTGCTCACTGCAAAGAAACACAGGATATAGATACAGTCCCATTAATAATAAACATACGGCAGCGCTCTTTAATTGCCTCTCATTCTCCCCCAAATTCACCCTTCATTCACACCGACTCAGGCCAGGAAGCCAACTCATCCACTCCTAAAGAACCCCCCCCCAAAAAAAAAAAAAACTCCCCACCACCTGAAAGAGAGGAAACCATACAGTGAAGTCAATACAGCAGAGAATGGTACAAAAGAAATGACATCCCAACAGGCACATCTTAATAGACTGTATCAGAGGGACTAGAATCAGAGACTGCTCACTTGATGGCCAGGCACTTCTTGAACGTGCAGTACCGGCTTTTTCACTTCACACACCACTACCTGGGGCAAAACCCTGTCCGAGACATCTTTCTGCAAAACAAATGAGAGAGAGAAGTCAGGAGAATGCAACCACATACTTCTATGGGTTTGTTGTGAGTCTGCTGTGTTTGCCCCCATAACAAGCATGGTCTGGAGTTCTTCCTGAACCACCCATTTTTTGTGCTCAGACAAAAGTCTGGGGTGGCTGTGTGTCTCTATGTGGTGTTCTAGGAGCTTAGTTCAAACATGTAGAGGCAAAAACACATTAGAACTTCCGTTTGCACCTGGGCACCTTTTGCTTTTTGGGACAGTGAGCGGTGGTGACGTCCTGAGTGTAGCAGGGAAGTGGAGCGACATCCTTAGTGAGGGCAGCAGGTGGAAAAGAGAATGTTCCATAAAGTGGAAATTTGTTGGTGCTCTAGTCTGTCATACAGTGCTAGAATATCAAATGGGTATAACTAAAACATTGATGGAATGTTATAGCAGCATGGTGAGAGAGAGGGGGCATGGCTTACTGGACTTTAGTTCTGTAGTAGTGTAGTGGTTAGCGCACTGGAGCACAGCACTCTAGCTTTCCAGTTCATGTCCTGCTATGTCTGTCATTTTTTTAGGTTGTGTGTTGGCCAGTAAGTGCCCCTCCTTGCCCGTTCTAGATTCGTAATCTAGTTATTTATTTTCCACCATTTATCCATTTGGTTAAGTGGGATCTGCTTGGTACTGTCCTCCACATTGTACCGAGTTCATCCCCATAACAATTACAAAGAACCTGTAAACAAGGCTCAGACTTGAGACATGGAGGCATCTTAAGACTCTGTAGCAGACTGAGCTATGAGGGCATGAGGCATCAGTCACGTTCAGACAGACCAATGACAAGACAGGCAGAGACAGGATTCAGATGATAACAAAAAGCACATGCATGGTGATCACAATAAAACAAGACTGCTGAGAGGCATAGAGAGCCACAGTGCATGCTGAGAGGGAGAAATATAAGACAGTTATGAGCACTTGATCTCCCAGTGCAACCTCCCAAAACACAACTATTGTACAGCTTAGATTGACATTCCTGTGTTCTTGATCAAGAAAATGACTAAAGAAATCGTAAATAAGATGTCTGGTGAAAAACTGCTTGAGTAATTACTTTACAAATTACTTTTTTACATGTATACAATTAACACAACTAATCCAAAAATGTCTATATCTGAGCAATTCATTTTGAACAATTATGTTAACTTTTACTCAAGTGAATTATTACAACAGTAGTACTACTTTTACACAATTCAGTGTGCTATGTGCTTTTTCCACCTCTATTGATGACAAACATTTTATATTGTTTAAGCCCTAATAGACGTGTGTAAATATAAACACACAGAGCCCATCAATAGTGAGATATCTAGGCTATAAACACACACACACAGTATTTAGTTTTTTAAAAATCCAAGTAGAATATACATTTTTTGGATTTGAATTACTTTGAATTGTGGACCAGTTACATATTTTGCATCTTGCTCTCTTTGTGAGCCTGTATTCAGGTCATCTTCTGCTGGATGAGGATCTCGAGAGGACCAACTTCATCACAGGAACAGGGATCATTGCTCCCATGGAGGTGGTGTCTATTGTCATTAGTACCACCTTGGAACTCTCCACTTTAGAAAATGGAGCGATACATCTGATCTACCCTACAGTGCTTACACCCATAGTAAGAGCTAGGCTGCAACCTGCCAAAGGTGAAAATGGATGTAGATCAAATGAAACAAGGTGAAGGTTTACTTATTTGTAGTGTTTTTTTTTATTATTTTAGTTGTTAAACTAAATATGTGTGAATAAGCGATTATGGCGACATAACAGCTTTAACACTAATTAATAAGTTCTATTAGGTATGACCATTCGGAAATCTTTTTTTTTCCACAATGACCATTATTCATCAAAGTTGCATACCACAAAACTAAAAAGAGTTTCAGCAGCGGTTTCCTTATTCACCCATTTTATCCTTAGCATATTTATATAATTAAACTCACATTAGATGCAGTATGTGTAAATCTTAGTGTAATTGAAAAAAGTGATTTGCAGTTAAATAATCAGTATCATCAATAATTATAACAAGTATAATAAGAAGACTAGTAAAATAATTAACAATAAAAAAACAGACCATAACATACATAATAAAAAAAAAAAAACTGTATATGTGGGAACTTCATACTAATTTGTAACTAATACAGTTTGTGACAACAGTTGTGTACAAGAGACATCATGGTCCTGGATGCACAGCCTCGGGCAGGCAAACCACAAGCCTATGTTATAAAAAAAAGTTGAACTTACTCATTAATTTCATGCCAGCACTAACGCACACCAGACACAATTATATTTGTCATCTGTGTTTCATTCATTCATTCATCTTCAGTAACTGCTTTATTCTGATCAGTATCATAGTAGATCCCTAGGAACACTAGGCAAATAGCAGGAATACAACATTAGCGGCTGATGGTTATTAAATAGGGGAAGCACAACTTTTTATTTGCTGAGTGTGTGTGTATGTATGTATGTATGTATGTATATAGAGATAGATAGATAATACAGAAAAGATTAGTACACTCCATGGAAATTCTTGGCTTTTTTATTTTATTTATATTTTTTATTACATATTTGGACAAGCAAGCATTTGATCCTCTTTCAAACAGTGCCTATTAATAAAGTTGATACAATGACACTTAAAATGGACATTTTGTAGTAAGTTTCACAATTTCAATGAATAAAAAACAGATGTCACATGGAAAAAGTAAGTACACCCCTACATTTATCACACCTTCAGATCCATAAAATTAGAATCAGTTGTTCAAGATTGGGTGCCAGTGATTAGAACCTGTTTAGGGAGTGCAGGTGGAACATGAAATCTCTCATATCTAGTTTCTGGTGTTCCCTTTGTTATTGAGGTGTGTGGTGTTATCATATCAAGATCTAAAGAGTTCTATAAGGCCTTCAGAAAAAAGGTTGTGGATGCTTATGAGTCTGGCTAGGGATTTAAAAAGATCTCCAAATTATTTGAAGTACACCATTCCACTGTAAAGAAAATAATATACAAGTTGGGCAGATTTCAAAAGACTGCCAATTTGTCCATGACTGGCCGTCCCAGCAAATTCAGAGCAAGAGCAAACCGTCTGATGCAAAAACAAGTCTCCAAGAACCCCAAAATTTCATCACAGGATCTGCTAGTAAGTCTCGCAAGTGAAAGACTACAATCAGAAAGAGATGTGAGGAGTGCCAGGAAAAAGCCTTTGCTGTCTAAAAAGAACATTAGAGCAAGACTACAGTTTGCTACAGAAGATAATGTGAGGCCATATGTCCAATAGTGGAAGTTGAACTGAAAGTGGACCTTTCAACAGGATAATGATCCTAAGCACACTAGCAAATCCACCAAGGAATGGCTCAAAAAGAAGAAATGAAGGGTAATGGAATGGCCTAGTCAAAGCCTAGATTTGAATACCAGTGAAATGTTGTGTGGGGATTTGAAACTGGCAGTACATGCAAGAACACTCTCAAACATCTTGTAACTGAAAGAATATTGCATAGAAGAGTGGTCAAAAATTACAGCAAGCCGATGTCAGAAACTGGTGGACAATTATGCAAAATGCTTAAAAGATGTTAATTCTACTAAAGGGGTCAGTATTAGCTTCTGAGGCCAAGGGTGGACTTACTTTTTCCACAGAAGGATATCACATCTATTGATATTTCGGTTGAATAACTGACTGAAAAGCTATCTTTCCTTGTGGTTTTGTTCAAGTATACCAACTTTATTAATAGGCACTGTTTGAAAGATGATCAAATATTGGCTTGTCCAAATATGTCAAAGAAGCCAACAATTTCCATGGTGTGTATTTATTTTTTCACATGACTGTATATTATATATATAAATGTATATATAAACAGTATCATACAAAAGTGAGCACACCCCTCACATTTTTGTAAATATTTGATTATATCTTTTCATGTGACAACACTGAAGAAATGACACTTTGCTACAATGTAAAGTAGTGAGTGTACAGCTTGTGTAACAGTGTAAATTTGCTGTCCCCTCAAAATAACACAACACACAGCCATTAATGTCTAAACCGGCTGGCGACAAAAGTGAGTACACCCCTATGTGAAAATGTCCAAATCGGGCCCAATTAGCTATTTTCCCTCCCTGGTGTCATGTGACTTGTTAGTGTTACAAGGTCTCAGGTGTGAATGGGGAGCAGGTGTGTTACATTTGGTGTCATCGCTCTCACATTCCCTCATACTGGTCATTGGAAGTTCAACATGGCACCTCATGGCAAAGAACTCTCTGAGGATCGGTTTAGACATTAATGGCTGTGTGTTGAGTTATTTTGAGGGGACAGCAAATTTACAGTGTTACACAAGCTGTACACTCACTACTTTACATTGTAGCAAAGTGTCATTTCTTCAGTGTTGTCAAATTAAAGATATAATCAAACATTTACAAAAATTTAAGGGGTGTACTCACTTTTGAGAGATACTGTATATATATATATATATATATATATATATATATATATATATATATATTTATATATATATATTTATATATATATATTATATAAATATATATATATTTATATATATATATATTATATATATATATATATATATATATTTTATATATATATATATATATATATATATATATATATATATATATATATATATCTGTCTGCACTCTTGTTTAATGTTTAGTCTCTCCTGTTAAAAGAGCATAAACAAAGTTTTTTTTTCCTAAATCAGTTTAGCAGTGTTGGTCAATTAATGCAAATAATCAAATAGAACTTTATACTTACAGTTTATTTGCAATATTTACAAATTAGACATACAGCAGCCTCAAACTGATTCCAAATGGTGTTGATGTGTTTAAGTTTGACATGTCAGATATGTTCATTAATGATGTACCGATATGCTGGTTATGAGGTTCTGACCCTTTGAGAGGTCTACCAAGCATCATAAAGAGAAGCCATGCATTCAGGTTGGATAAGCAAAGCGTGCACTGTCCAGTAAATGTTGAGATGTTTTTCTGTGCAAAACTCACCTGCCCACACACCATTCACTCCCAACAAAGTGATGCGTCTGGACGGGACTCAAAATGACATTTTGAAAGCTCGCTGTCCAGTGAGCATTTACATTTCATCCTATTAAAACTGTGAATACAGTAATACCTAACAGACCCCAGTTGAAGCAGAGGCTTCAATGGGTGTCTGTTAGTGCACGTCAGGGTCTTCAAAGGAGATTTTCACACTGGTTACACTGTCTGCTGAAAAGAATTTGAGTTTAATGAACAAACAGTGCAATAGAGCAGAGAGATATTCGCTAAAATGTTGAATTCCACTCAGATTGATGAACAATATAGACACTTTTGTAAACATTTCATTGGCACATATGAATTACATTTTAGGGGAAGCTGGGCTTCCTGTGTAGTCGGGCTTCCTGTGTAGTCTTAAAGCAATCACCTGTAGAATACTCTCTGTATGGCACACCAGTCAATTTCAGGTCACTGGACTTTTCAGTGTTTGAATAATAAACATGGATGGAGCAAAAAAGGGTGTGTCTTTAGCCAATGAATCAGTGGAAAAAAGAAGTTTGATAGTAATTCTCATGATCCAATAGATACCAGGGGTGAAAACATAAAACACTGAACTTTAGCACCTACTATGATCCATAACTCATTTTTGCAAAAAATTAAATAAAGACAAATAAACCAAAAAAGAGCGCTAAGTTAGAGATCTAAGTGGTTAGCATAAAAACATGATAATAGGATTTTCAGGTATCCTCAATAACAATAGCTCTCTCTTTTTTTTCATCTTTTTCTCCCACCTGCACTGAAGTGCAACAACGTGTTTTGGGGGTGTTTCTGGTAAGCAGGAGAAGATGCTGGAAATGAATGAGCATTGTGTTCACTCAGTATTCTCTAGCCCTGCAACCAACCTCGCCCCTTATGAGCTCAACTTCCAGCTGCTGGTTCGAGGGGCCTGTCTACTTGCAGGTAACATTCTAATTCGCATTGCATTTAGCAGCCCACATCATCCAGTTTTATGACTTTTTGCTGAGCTACCGCTATCAAATGGGATTGCCTGACAGAGGAAACTCAAATGCAGAACAATCCAGTACCATGACTGGAAGGTTTGGAGACAATTTTCTTCATCCTAGGGATGGGTAGCAAAACTGTATCATCATATTAGATATCACATATAGTACAACATAAACATTTTTATGGCAATTCACCTAATATAGAAAGTGAATAGAGTAAATAAAGTGTAAAACAATCAGAATATGGCACATAAGTTCCCATTGTCATGTGATCCCAGGGAGTTGGATGCAATTGAAGAGTGATTTACTGAAAAACAATCAAAATTAACAAACAAAAGACAAAATGGAACTATTAGATTTAAAGGAATCTCAGATTATGTCCTTCAGCCCTCCGTCAGCCTTACAGCCTTTTATTTCTTTTAACTCTTAGTTCTGTGCTATAAGCGAGAAAGTGTGATTTACCGCAGAGCGTTCAGGCACCTCTGGAGTCTAAATGAACACGCTGACACATTGCTGTTCACAGAGACATCCAGTTTATTTCATCTAGAACAGGAGTATTTATACACATTGATAAGAAGCAGTGCATGGGCGGTTTCTACTGGTGCAGGAGCTAGACGGATTTAGACAAAACACACAACACACTACGAAAATAAGTCTTTTCAAGATATAGAAAATACATGTGTCAGCTATAATAAGGGATGGCAGTTGATCAGCTTATTCAAAGAGGTAATTAAATGAATACATTCATCATAGGTATTTGACAGCAGTTCATAATATAAGAAAATACATGATATAAGAGAATTTCCTTTCATTGCCCTCTTTTATTCTAACGTAGCGCAGAATAACCCAAACTAAACACTCTAAAGTCATAGGTTAACATCAATAACAGAAATAGAAAAAGACAACAACGTAAAAACATGTTAATGGTTTTGTGATGAGAGCTAATACAGAAAAAACAATATGTATATGTGTAAAATGTGAATCAGGTCAGCCAGCAGGTCAGGACTTTCTTCCTTTGTAGACACGTTCACCAACGCTCAGACTTCGTCAGGGGTACAGGTACATTCCCGACTGGGCAACCTGTCATAGAGAACAGGTGGAAGAAAAGAAGAATGGACAGAGCTCATTTGTTAACAGCTTTTAACCAACTTGCATGTCTCCAGATTGGTCCTTCTGAGGTCATAACTGCGGTTCTAGTAACAGCTACAACCTCATACGGACCCTCATATTTAGGCTCTCCTAGATGTTTGTTCCATTTGGGAACTCGCAACAGCACCTGCTCTCCTAGAACAAAAGAATGTGTGGGATTCTGTGAGGGGTAAAGGTAATTTAGCTCGTACACAGTCAAAAGCTACAACAAGACTACAATTGGACAAAGTAAGAAATCTGAAGATGAAAACAAAAGCTATTCAAGGTGCAAGTAGCAACAAACACATAACAGCAGCATGCTTCATAACTTAAATAGGGTGACTAATTCGGAAACACAAAACATGTGTGCGCAATCAAAGAAGCAAATGAAGCAGACAACAAAGTAATATTTTTTAAAAATGAATGAGGGTGCTCTTTGGTGGCCAGGGGAGGAATTACCCAGGTTGGACATGACATGCCCCCTCCTTAAGGTGCCTGAAAAAAATGGAGTAGACAACAAAAAAAGAATTTTAAAAAAATGAGCAAGGGTGCTCTCTGATGGTGGGAGGAATTGTCCATGGTGGACATGACACCAATATCCTACCAAAAGTGGTCCAAGGAAGGACAACCAGTGAACCGGTGATAGGCTCATGGGCACCCAAGTCTCAGTGATGTGCATGGGGAGCTAAGGCTAGCCTGTCTGCTCCAATTCCACATAATAGCTACTGTAGCAGAAATTGCTGAAACATTTTTGCTGACCAAATACACCCCCTCATGGCAAGGGTATTCTCTAATGGCAATGGCCTCATTAAGTAGGATATTGCACCCTGCCACACTGCAAAAATTGTTCAGGAATGGTTTGAGGAACATGACAAACCGTTCAAGGTGTTATCTTTGCCTCCAAATTCCACAGATCTCAGGCCAATTGAGTATCTGTGGGATGTGCTGGACAAACAAGTTTGATCCATGGAGGCCCACACCTCGCAACTTACAGGACTTAAAGGATCCGCTGCTACCATTCTGGTGCCAGATACCACTGCACAACTTCAGAGGTCTTGTGGAGTCCCTGCCTCGACGAGCTGTTTCAGTGGCACAAGGGGACCTACACAATATTAGCCAGGTGGTATATACAGATGCATCCCTTCTATAAACAGGCTATACGGAGTGCAGGTTTACACGCAAAGCTTCATTATCCTATAGAACTAGTAAGGTGACTGGTCTCTCTATTAGAGAGACTGATTTCAAGCATAAGGTTTCTGCAACAGTCACTGCAGCCGGTATGTTTTTATCAAGTTGCAGATTCAACACACTTTTAAACATGACTTCAGTATATTGTGGAATAGCCTAGTCACTTGGGTGGATGTACCACAAATTGTATTAGGCAGTTGTCCAGCCTTATTGGGTGAAAGATCCAGCTTAAATTATGCCTAGACATCCATACCAGCCTATAGTGCATTTATTGCCACTGCTGTACTGTTCTCCTCCTTTTTAGACTGATACTGTGCTTCAATGTGGAGCTACCAGCATTATTTTCTGAAGTGCCTGCAAGTTCAAAAAATGAGACACAGCCGCTGATAGCGCATCATTGTCTGTCTCTGTATGCAAGAGCTATGTCCTTCAGTGGGCTGTTGCATTTCTGCTAATAGCATTTGGCTCATGCTGATGTCTTGACTTCCATGGTCCTCCCCAGCAGAGTCTTCTGTCTTCTTTTGTTCCTGGTACTGCTACATTTACTTACCTTTGTTTCCTGAATGAATAATGTCAGTATGCTGACATAGATTGCTCCATCATATTCAAATGCCTGATTTTACAATTGCCTGAACTTGTATGTTGCTAATGAAATCACCACAGTGTTCATCAATCATACCATTTTTGTTCAAATATGTGTTAGATTGACACTACACATGACCAGGATATATACTAATGTGAAAAATACAAATGATCAACTTTAAATCGGCTGATGAGGGAACCTCAATCTGTCCGACATTCCTTCCACTAGAGGTGTGAACTGACACGGTCCAGCATATCAGACTCACTTATCACCCACACCTACACCTGACCTTGTCTTAATCTAATGTAAAATCATAAACTGACTCTATATAAAGCTTTCCTCTGTCCTGATTCTTAAACGTATATTGTGAAAGTTATTGACTTTCAAGGTTTATAATACAACTGAAAATCAATCCATTCATATCAGCAGCTGACATCAACGTCAGTAGAGGTCAGTAATTAATTTATCTACTGTATGTCCACTCCCACATGTCTATCATTATCTGTCTGTATCCATCCTTACTTATCTGTACCCGCATCCACCTTACTGATCTTCATCTACTATATGTGTCTTCACTGTTAGCTAACTGTTTCTACTTGGCTGTCTCTCCACCCCTTCCTGTCTGGTTCTATTCAGGTCTAGAGAGCCCGACCCATGCACTGCGGGCGGATGCAGACCCCAATGCTCAATCTGCCTCTGCTACCTACATAACCCTTGCGGAGGAGCACTTGTATGACAGGCACTTGGAAATCATCCTGCACCTGAGTGGTGAGGGAGGCCACCTAGAATCTTATATAGTTACACTATAAATATACAGTATAAATAATTACATCACCAAATGTTTTTGTAAATGTTTACAGTGTACAATTTACAACATACAAGTTGTTATCTGTATTAACAATTGTAACAACCTTCAAAGATGGGCAAGGAAGAGGTGGGAACCGACTAAACTCAATCATAAATTTTAATGTTAAACAGAACTCAAACATAACAGAAAACACAAACATTGCACATGCATCTCTCTCCCTCCCCCTGGCGCTTCCAGCTGCTCCTTTATCACTCTCTCCCACTGATTTGACAATTCAGTGCCAGGCATGCATCCTCACAGCCTGGCCCCTCCCTCCTCCTTGTCACACTCCTCCGCAGCCAGATTCAGGCCTCCGGCCAGGGAGAGAGTGGAGAGAGAGGGGAAAAAAATTGGTTCTCCAGTCCCCAGACACACTGTCATCTGGTCCTCAGCCAGCTGGGAATTGATCCCCCACGATGCTGGGTGATGGAACTGGACTTCCTGACAGATGGCTATGGCTCCTTCCCTTTTCAGGCAGACGCAGGCAAACCTTCTCCTCCCTGGTGAATGGCAGCCGGTCCTCCATCCCCTGGCGGATGGCAACTGCTCCTCCCCTTTTAGGCGGACGGCAGCAGTTCCTCCACCTCCCAGGAGACGGCTGCGACTCCTGTCTACCCCAGCAACTGTTCCAAAACCACAGCCTCACTCTTCCTTGGCACCACGATCCTCCCACCATGGCGAGGGATCTCCAACAGCATGTCCCTCTTCCTTCCCAGGTTTCGGCACCAATGTAACAAACTTTAAAGATAGGCAAGGTGGACGCAGGAACTGGCTGAACATAAAATTTAATAATAAACAGAACTCAAACAGAACGTAAAACATAAACGTAGCTCAAACATAAAACACATGTGTATCTCTCTCTCTCCCCCGGGCACTTCCAGCTGCTCCTTTATTGCTCTCTCCCATTGATTAGACAACTCAGTTCCAGACATGTGTCCACACAGTTATGCAGGTTATGCAGTTATGATATGTAGGGAACCTAGCCAGCGGTGGGCAGAGCACAGACACACAGGAGGCCGTTTAAGTGTCAAACATGGAGAGTTTATTTAAAGTCCTTGAGTGTGTGGGTGCAAAGGTGATGCTGTGAAGTGAAGTGCTCAGTTGTCCGCGGGGCTGCCGGGGCTGTGCTGGGGTTTCCCGGGTGGCTGGGATCCCGTTCTGCAGTCAGGCAACGCCGTGGGTGCAGCCAGGGGGCGGAATCTTCTGTTGCGTCGGAATCCTCTGCAAGAAACACACAACAAATTAGCATGCATGCCTTGGGAGCCCTCCCTCCCTTTTCTAGTGGAGGATGGCCCTTTTATACTCTGTATGGTGGAGAGCGGCCGCACTGATCATCAGCCGCCAGCTGTGTGTGTGTGTCGGCGGCCCCGCCCCACAGCCACGCGCTCTCCGGCTGTCCAAAACATCGGTGGTGCTGAAGTGGAGCTGTCTCTTCAGCACAGTCATGGGAGGAGCGCTCTTTCCCTTTTGTGCGCCAGCCGCCAGCCTGTCGCCACAGATACCATGAATTCTACTCCTAATTAAATTTTTGATTCTTGACGAGGATGTTGGAATGTCCAGAACTTTTGTGTATTTGATTATCTAGGAGCAGTATGTTGAGTCAGGAAGCATAGTTGAACAAATCCAAGACTCAATTTGATCATATTTTAAATGAAATAATGTTGATGTTATTAACAGAGCCTCACAGCCCATTGGTCATATTGGAGAGAGGGCGGCTTACCTTCAGCCAGTATGAGCAGCAAGTCAGTGCCCGCCGTGACTTCATTCGTTATGTACATAAAGAAGCAGAACCTGGGAAAAAAGTAAGATAGTTCCTTTGGTGTTGCCTATGTTAATAATCTTCTCTTATTTCAATGTTTTCTTGTGTTGTGTCTTGACATCAGAGAGGTCAGTACAATAATTTATAAAAGCTACGTTTTTGTATATAAGAGAAATAAAAACTTGTTGACCCTATATTTTTTTCTAACTGATTCCTGTTCACAGCTTTTAGAATATTGCTCCGTAAGGTCATTTGAATTACTGATATGAACCTGGATCTGGTGTAGCCATTAACAACTGTTGTTGATCATCAGCTGGAGTTTGTTAGAAAGCGTTACCACAAGGATGTGCTGAATAACCCAGTGCTGATGTTGAATTTTTGTCCGGATTTGCTATCTGAGCCTGTGGAGCTGCAGCAGGCCAATCGAGAGCTTCTGTTCCTCATCAACTGCAGTGGGAACATGACGCAACACAGCATCAGCAAGATCAAGGTGCAGATTAAATCTCTCTCTTTCATTGAAGACTGACTTACTTATAAATCTGGCTGTTGTACATGTTTTCTAACCTTGAAACTGAAGTAATCTCTACTATTCCTCACCTCTCTCAAATAGGAAGGTATGCTGGTGGCCATTAAGAGCCTTCCTAGTAGCGCAATGGTAAACATTGCTGGCTTTGGCTCTGTCGTAAAGCCTCTATTTACCTCCAGCAAGCCCTGCACTGATGTAAGTGCTCACTTTTTCCATTTATACCATAGTTACAGGAGATTGGCATTGCTAGAGCTGTAGCAGAGGGCTGTTTGAAACTGCCCTCTGCAAAGTTTAGATAAATAGGAGCATTTGAATATTAGTGATAGGTTTGTTTATTAAATTTGGTTTGTTTATTAGCCACCAAGTCCTCCATGCAAAGCAGTCACTGGGAGCACATACTATTTACTGACAAACCTAAAGACACTTTAGAGTTTACCTCATGCTTTGACTACTGAGTGTTGTGGTGTGTGTGTGTGTGTGTGTGTGTGTGTGTGTGTGTGTGTGTGTGTGTGTGGTGGTGGTGGTCATTTATGTGCAGGCCACCTTTCATGCTGATAAGAGTCTGTGTCCTTGTTGCTATAGCAGGTTGCCATGGCAGTGCAGTATCAGGTTTTAGCTGCTCCAGGGTTAAAGACACATCCGGCCATATGGTGACCTGTTTGACATTTTGCATCATGTATTAGTCAAAGCAAATCTGGCTTTGACAGTACTGTTCAAAACTTTTGCATACAAAAAGGAACCACCCTAGATATCTGCAGCTATTAAATGAATCTAAACATTGCTGGATGTACTGATGGCTTGTACATAAGGCTGCACACACATACACAAGGTAAAATATTTGTTTGTATGACCTTTTCAGACTTTGTACTTTGTCACATCACACTTGGTCACATTTATACAGTTTAACCAGGATAAAGAAGTATAAAAGGTGAAAGACAAAATTACAGAGATATGTGCTATGCAGTTTAATATCCGGCTATTACATTGTACTGCTTTTCAACAGTCTCATGACCTATGGAAATCAAACTGTCTCTGAATCTAACCAACATGAGCAATTTGTGGTTCAGGTGGCTGGTGTCTTTTATGATCTTCAAGGACCTCCTCATGCACTGTGTGGTAAATGGGGAAGGTTACCTCTAGGGCTGCACGATTATGGCCAAAATGATCATCATGCTTATTTTGACCAATATTGCGATCATGATTATTTTTCACGATTATTAGGGACAACATATTTTTATTGCACTTTCACGTTTAAATAAACAGGCCGCTGCTTTCACCTCCAAGTTGTGCTATATTCCTCCTAATGTACAAATCTTTGCATCAAATTAAACTGGTCCTTAAAGTGCATCATCTCGTAGAAGCAAAATATAAATAAAATTGTACCCAAAATATAGGATAAGTAAAAATAAAAATGGCATCAACCAAATGAAAATATGCAATCAAATATAACCGTATGCAACCAAATGAAAACAATTCAGGCCTATGCAGAAAAGGCAATTACAGGAAGAAAGACGCAGCCAAAACACCCAGTAGAGTGGTGCATGTCATTTTGTACCGGAACCCGGAAGTTAGCATCACACTGGTTCCCTCGGCAAAAACCCAATAGGATTTTCCCACAGACTTTTGGATTATTGCAAAAAATAAGCTATGTGATCAACAAAAGTTTACAATACTAACATGTTTTGTCCATCAAGATAATTTTCACAAATGAACACAACTTTTAAGAAGTTTGAATCCTAAATACAATTGCCAGAAATTAAAAGTTAACCATATGCTATAAACGAACTACATCACGGTCGTGCGACTTCAACGTCTCCATCACCAAGCTTCCGACTACTTTTCCAAACTTGATTTACATATACATTTATTCATTTAGCAGATGCTTTTATCCAAAGCACTTACAAATGAGGAAATACAAGCAACGTTATATATCACTATCTCTCCAGCCTGGGCATCACTGGAACTGTTCTGAACTGGGTGGAATCCGATCTCTCTGACAGATCCTTCAAGGTATCATGGAGGGGAGGTATTTCTGAAACTCAGCAACTCACAACTGGCGTTCCACAGGGGTCAGTTCTGGCGTCAGTTCTTTTCTATCTACACTCCATCTCTAGGGCAGGTGATTCTCATGGCTTCTCATATCATTGCTATGCTGATGACACCCAGCTCTATTTGTCCTTCCAGCCTGACGATCCATCCGTCTCTGCACGCATCTCTGCTTGCCTGTCGGACATCTTGGTCTGGATGAGGGAACACCATCTTAAGCTTAACCTGGCAAAATCTGAGCTTCTCGTCATCCCAGCCTGTCCCTCAATCAACCACAACCTCACTGTACGGCTCAGCTCACTCACACTCATGCCAACCAGGATGACCAGGAACCTTGGGGTAATTCTTGATGACAGTTTGACCTTTACAGACCACATCTCAACAACTGCAAGGTCCTGTAGGTTCATCCTGTACAACATCAAGAAAATCCGACCCTACCTCACCGAACAGGCTACACAGATACTAGTCCAGGCTCTTGTTATCTCTAAATTGGACTACTGCAACTCACTGCTTTCAGGCCTCACAGCCAGCTCCATCAAACCCTTCAGATGATTCAGAATGCTGCAGCGTGCCTCATCTTCAACCAGCCCAAGAGAACCCATGTCACACCCCTCTTAATCTCCCTCCACTGGCTTCCTGTAGCTGCCCGCATCAAATTGAAGGCCTTGATGCTCACCTACACCTACATTCCTTCACGGAATCTGCGATCGATTAGCGACTGACGTTTAGTATTTCCCACTCAGCATGGCGCAAGGTCCCTTTCCAGAACCTTCACACTAACTGTTCCTCAGTGGTGGAATGAACTTCCAATCTCATTCCGGACCGCAGAATCTCTCACCATCATCAAAAAATAGCTAAAGACCCACCTCTTCCGTGAACACCTAACCAACTCATAAATGAAAAAAAAAATAAAATAAATAATAATAATAATAATAATAATAATAATAATAATAATAATAAAAACCCTTATATATATTTGCACTTTCCACCTCTACTCTGTGCACTTTGCTTCCTCTGGAACTCAATTAATGGATCTTGTATGGTAGCATTACTTGTATTGTTCTCTGCTAGATATATCGCTTTGCTTGTATTTTTCACATTTGTTAGTCGCTTTGGATAAAAGCGTCTGCTAAGTGAATAAATGTAAATGTAAATATCAAGCTGAGAAGTTGCGCTACCATACAAGATCTTTTAATTGAGTTCTAGAAAAGCAAAGTGCGCAGAGTAGAGGTGTAAGTGCCCGAGTAGGTGTTTTTTGGGGTATTATTTTTTAGAATGATGTGGGGTTGGCATTTTAGGGGTTAATTAGGTGTTCACGGAAGAGGTTGGTCTTTAGCTGTTTTTGGAGGATAGTGACAGATTCTGCTGTCCGGATTGAGGCTGGAAATTCATTCCACCACTGAGGGACAGTTAGTGTGCAGTAGGGCTGCAACTAACGATTATTTTCATAATCAATTACTTGGCTGATCCCCCCTCCAAGGCTAATAGAGTAATCGTATGGGGGCAAACTTTCAGTATATATTTTTTTGTTTATTTAAAATAAAATCCACAAACTGGGTGTTACAAATATAAATTCAGACTAAAAATTTACACAACAGTTTGTCCAAAACAGAAAAGAAACCAACACATACACACAGACACACACACACACACACACACACACACACACACACACACACACACAAGAATATACATTATTAATTTAGGACTGTAGTTTAATTCTGTGTTTTTTGTGCATCCATATAAAAAAATAATGCATAAGTACTTACATATAATATGAATGTAAAGTAAATAAATAAATTATATATATATATATATATATATATATATATATATATATATATATATATATATATATATATAGAGAGAGAGAGAGAGAGAGAGAGAGAGAGAGAGAGAGTATTTATGCATTATTGTTTATGGATGCAGAAAAAACATAGAATTAAACTACATTCCTAAATTAATAATAAAAACTCACTTTCACTGCACCTTGTGGTTTCTGTTACTCAATATTATTTTACTTGTGTTTATTTTTGATAATAGTGTTTTAATTTGATATAACAGATCTTACTCTTGCTACACTGTGTATCACCATGCGTGAGGAGCAACATGGCCTCGTTACTAATACATCACTTCCGTTATAAAAAAAAGAACAGAAGTTACACTGTAAGCGTGCAAATACAACATATAATGACAATAAACTGGAATTAAATTAAACCTTTTAAGCAACTCGCAACCACATCACTGCCATGCTTTCGTGCTGCACAAACTCTGCTTTATAATGTTTATAAATCTTCTCGGCGGTGTTTAATATAAATGCTTCCCTGCCTTAGAGGACTTAGAGGTCGCACACTTTCTTCCTCATTCACGTGATGATTTCGCCTCCTTCTGATGGTGACTGAGGTCATGTTGGGAATAAAAGGTAAAGGTGACATAAACGGTAAACTGAAGAAAGTCATTTTTAGTGACTCTGAGTATCTGCTAAGGCTAGCGCCATCACATTACGTGCGTGTGATGTCATGTGCCGTTGACTAGGAAGCGGCTTATACTTCCGGTTAATAAAAAAAAAAAAACGCTAGTGTTCAATTTGAGATGATATTACCGTTCTAAAATTCAAACATTAGACAGTAGAGTCTTAAGAGCCGAGCCATACAGTGAGGTTGTGATTGATTGAAGGTGAGGCTGGGATGACGAGAAGCTCAGATTTTGCCAAGTTGAGCTTAAGGTGGTGTTCCCTCATCCAGATGTCAGACAGGCAAGCAGAGATTCGTGCAGAGACAGATGGATAATTTGGCTGGAAGGACAAATAGAGCTGGGTGTCATCAGCATAGCAATGATATGAGAAGCCATGAGACTCAATCATCTGCCCTAGAGATGTAGTATAAATAGAAAAGAGCAGTGGACCCAGAACTTACCCCTGAGGAACTCCAGTTGTGAGTTGCTGAGTTTCAGAAATACCTCCCCTCCACAATACCTAGAAGAATCTGTCAGAGAGATAGGATTCCACCCAGGGCAGAGCCGTTCCTGTGATGCCTAGGCTGGAGAGAGTTGACAGGAGGATCTGATGATTCACAGTGTTTCAGTGGCTTCATTGAGGGAAAGCAGAGCAGTCTCCATGGAATGACTGCTTTATAAGCCTGATTGCTTGGTGTCCAGGAGGTTGTTCTGTGTGAGAAAAATAGAGAGTTGATTAAAAACAGCTCTTTCAAGGATTTTGGAAAGAAAAGTGAGGAGGGGAAACAGGTCTGCAATTTTCAACTGCAGTAGGGTTAAGTGACGGTTTTTTAAGCAGTGGGGTAACCCGGGCCTGTGCTGGCTCAAATTTAGCCTATTACCCCACCTCCGGGTGAACACCTCCCCCCGTTGAGGCGGTAACGCCTCACCCATAACAATGCACCCAGCTCTTTTCCTGTGAATAGATAGCTTCATACATAATAGTTAGTGGTCTCATATATGTTTTTGATTCATCTGAAATTACTCCAGTGGCAGTCCTTCATAAGGAACAGACACAGACATGGGTCAACCCGTAAGCATTTCATGCGGTGTTAGACACATATTGCTGTTAGTCCGCATGTGATAGGTCATTAGTGCAAGAGGTAGAGCATCTACCGAAATATGTTTAGTATCAGCACAAATTACATCAAACATAAATCAGGGTATGCCAGACCTGTCCCTGGTCACGGATAAAAAATTTTAACACAAATATCACATTCAGGTTATCCTCCACCGTTGAGTGCAAAGTGCATAAGGTACCATCAGAATTCAATTAAACTATTTGCTCGATAAGTGGCGTTCCAACGCTTCTTCTAAAGCCACATTGCATTCAAACAGCTCCAAACAGACGACACAATCCATGGGCCTAAACGTCAGTATTTATCTAGATATTTATATTCTAACAATTCTACCCTTAACCAGGTTGCACTCTGTAGTGATAGCTTTTAAATCAGCCAATTGGGCAGATCAGGGTGTTCATAATGTTTGTGAAATTTCCGACCCGAAACTTTTAAGCTCGAGGAAATATGAATTTCGGCTAGGCAATCGTGAGTGTTCTCAGTGACTGGCTCCACAGAATTAATTAGGCACTACAACACTACACTTGGTGTGTTAGGCGGACTAATAGGTTTAAGAATTTCAGTTTGGGTGGCACATAGATTAACCCTATATCCCCATATCCTATTCTTTAAAAATAGAAATGACCTGGTGTTATGAACGTAAGATCGATGTGTGAGAGAGCAATTTTCCCAATGATCCGCACTAAGAGAGCATCTCCAGCCGTGGTACGCACCGCTGGCAATCCTTGTGCCACCAAATCCAATGTTTTCAATACATAAACTACAGCCCTGTAAGCGCCCCACTCTCCTGAGCCGGGACCCCCCCCCCAGCAGCGCCCCCCCCCACTTTAGGTCACATGTAAGACACAGTCTTTGTTGATGTTTCAAAGCCATAATACAGGTGCAGAGCATAAGTCCATTCAATGTCAGGCTTGTCCAAAGAACACCCAGATCTCAGGATGTTGTCCTGTAGAGAGCAATCAGTGATCCACTGCAGACCATACTTGATAACGTCCAGGAACATTCGTTGTGCTTTTATGGGGCGGAGGATGACCCCAATCATGTCCTGTCGGCCTTGGGAGCGTGCAAGGGAGTCTATGACCACAGAGGAGTACACCGCAGGGGAGCCCACAGCCCCCGAAGGAGACGCTTCCAGGTGTACTACTGATCTAGGAATGTTAAGGGGAGTAACAGCCTTGAGCTCTCACATGCAGTCACTTGGAAAAAGTGCTGATCAATAATATCATGTGGAATGGAATGGGTTACAGTTGGGACATCTTATATATATATATATCTATATATCTGTATATATATATATATATATATATATATATATATATATATATATATATATATATATATATATATACACGTGTATATATATATATACATATATATATATACGTATATATATATATATACATATATATATATATATATATATATATATATATATATATATATATATACATATATATGTATATATGTATATATATATATATACATCATGCTATAAATAATGGTTACTGGGTGGGTTGGTTGTATTGCAGAACTTATCGCATTTGTTATCACAGCTTGCTGTAATAATGCTAGACTAAGTGGGCATGTCCCTTCATCCTTTTCTGAGGATTGAAGATATTGTTTACAGGACACAGGATGACTATACTTCACTATAACTTATTACAGTATACATGTTACTTGCCGTGCTTCAACCTTATGTAGCCCACAATGTGCCAGGTATGTTAGCAAGTTCAGGATGAGGGGTGCCATCATCACCGCCCACTTTGGAAACTGGAGACAGACAACTGGGAACACACAACTGCAAAACCCATCATTATATGTTCAATTTATGCATCAGATCTAGGCCTATTAAAACGGTGAATATTTTTCAAGAGATTTACTGTACCCTGATTTTAATAAAGCAGAAAGCCATTCAAAAACAACTCAAAATGAGGGGTTCAGTTTTTAACGTATTAAGACTTCTGATGTTTACAGAGCACTCAAATTGTTTGATATAAACAAATCACAAGGCCCTGATTGTGTGGAGTCTGTATTTCTAAACTTAGCAGTTAATATTATCTCATCTCATCTAACTTATCATTTTAATCTTTCATTAGACAACGGGGTTATACCAGAAATTTGGAAATCAGCTTATTTATTTATTTATTTATTTATTTATTTTATTTCTTATTAAACCAGGGAAATCCCACTATATTAGATCATTACAGTCCAATCCCAAAACCTCCTGTCCTATGTCCCTTTTAGAAAGCCTTTTCAGTGAACCGTTGACATGTTATCAGTCTGCAAAAAGTCTAAGGTCATATAAACATATCAGCACAACCGTTGTTTTGAAAGTCCTAAAACAATGTCATGGTACCTTCTGCACTTCCCTGTCTGTCGATTTATAAAAGGCTCTCGACACAGTGGATCAGGAAATATTGCTGCAGAGATTAAATAATGTTGGTCTATCAAATCATTTAAAAATTACTAAAGTAATCTCTACTGCTCTAATCAAATGAATAACACCTCTCATAAAGGGGTCTTCCACTCTCATGTTTAGTTAACCTATAAAATAGTACTAGTCTGTTGACTTTAAAAATACAAACCCACTTGGTAAAGATACATTCTTATCCCTTCCTGATTTTTATTCACCAGAAGGATATTGAGAAAGGAAAACAAAATTCCTTTAGTCTAGGACTATTTGTGGTGTACACTAATCTAACATATTAATATCCCACCTGTGCTAACGAGTGATAATCCCAATAATACAGAACTAATAAACAGAGACATAAGATTCCTCCTATAAATGTATCCATTTCATTTAAACTGTATTTGACCATATTAAGGTAGTGTTAAATCTACTCATGTCATAAACCACATTTCCCATCCTGCACTGCGGTCCACAAAACATGGCTGGCTGCCATAGACTGCAATTCCCAGATCACACACACTTGCATCCAGTTCTCAGCTAACGTATAACGACTTATCAGTTCACTTCACAGATTGTGCAGTATATGCTCCATTCTTCGAGTTTGTGACCATTGCTTTGTATCATTTAAATATTGCAACTCGTATACTAACTGACATATCCATAGCACACTGTATAGCATATATATATATATATATATATATATATATATATATATATATATATATATATATATATATATAAATACACACATACACATACACATACATATACACACCCACACATATATATTTGCATATTTACACAACTACTTTATTCTATTCACCAATCTACGGTTCAGAAGAGAAACAAATCACTTCAAACTACACTGTTGTAAAAGGACTGTACTTAAACTAACTCCCAAACTCATATCAGCACAACATGTCGGCAAAAGGAACCATTATGCAAGGCTGCCTAATCCAGATACTCGTACTCCCTGCAAAACCCGAATTCCACATTAAGTAATCACCACCTTATTCTAATGTTACGGACTCAGATATCACATCTGTAACAGGCGTACAACACCTTACAGAGAGTTTAAAATGTGCAGACTACTACTGCCATCTGATCTTACTAATTACTCATCACTGGACATAACCAGCATTTAAAGAGAAAATATGCAGAAATTATTCATCATTATGCAACATGAATACCACACGCCAGAAGAATTCACACTTACACTGCTTAACAATGTATAGACACGTACCCGTATAGGAATCACCGATACACAAATTAGTTATGGTTATTCCAGCTCTTGTTAGCGAGTCAGTTCATGAAGGCACAGTGCTCTCTAGGACCAAATGTTTAGGCTCAACATTATCTCAACAGGGAGGATGTGACCTAGTCTGATACGGACCACATTGTGATCAGCCAGAGACTGTAACCTCGGGTCTGTTTTACTTTTCAATTTTTTTTTATTAATTTGTTAACAAGGAACAGGTTCAAATGTCAGCTGATCAATTTTATCATTAGTCAGGCAAAGATGTCGATAAGCCTGTGCAAAAGAAACGACGTGGCACAACACATAAACTACCATTAAAGTTCTCTCCGGACTGATAACATCAAGAAATACTGATTGATTTTAATTTTTACAGGAATATGTTTATGCTCATATATATATATATATATATATATATATATATATATATATATATATATATATATATATATATATATATATTGAGTTACTTTGACTTTAATGTATAGTGTGAGATAACTAAAGGATTGGAAAAAGGGGAAGAAAAAGAAATCTCTCGCACGCGCTCTCTCCCTCTCTCACGCGCTCTGTGTTTTAGACAAAACATCATCATTGAACTTAAAACACTTTCATTCAGTTTCCAAACAGGGAATCACACAGAATTCAAACTAAAATTAAAAGAATGCTTTGGAGCTCCAGCACGCATGCTTTTGACCAGCCACAATCTATATATGGAAATAAATATGGAACTGTATACAATCCACTCAACACGGTCTTAATCCAGTCTGGTGTCATGCCAGGAGACTGAGGAGTTACCCCATAACTTGGAACACGCACAGTAACAATATAATACTAAACAAACAATAAACACACCTAAAACTCTCTCAGGCGAACCACACAGACAGTTTTGCAAAACACCAATCATTTTTGAGTTCTGACAACTTTAAATTAATTTCAACCAACGAACTACACTGAGTTGGAGAAATCACCTTTTCCTCTACAGTCAAATGTATTCAATTAAAACTCATTTAATAATCTGTATAATAACCACAAGTTTTTAACTTGATTACTCATAAAAATCATGTTGTTCCAACTAGTTTTTCCACATTATTTAAAAGGAATTTAAGTGTTATGTACTTAATTACCATAATTGTGAACACAATTTTTTATAACTTACTAACTTCAAGTTGTATAACAATAGTTACTAAAATGCTACAAATATTATACCTAACATCTTTGCAGGATTTACAGACAAGGCACTGAATGAAATGATCAATATAGACAAAAAAGAAACATTTTGTGTCGACTACTTTTTATCTCCCATAGAACTATCCACAGTCCAAAGGCTGCTGAAAGAGCAAGCTGACTACAGTTGAGCTATTGAGATTATAAGGCTGTATGTATAAATGACAAACCAAACCATGTATTCTATAATCTGGGCCAAGACCTCCTTTCAGGCCTACCGAAAACAATTCCTTTTTTTTTTTTTTTTTTTTTTTTAATCTCTCTGCTCACACGTCATAAAAGAGAAACCCTTTATTATAACCTAATTTATGGAATATAAATGAAAGGTCCAAATGGACTTTCTCCTCCACATTTCGAGCGTCTGAGTCACTCATTTCTCAACAATGGCTTCTGGGGCCTGAAAATGCACACTTTTTTCCACCTTCAGTCTTCCTTTTTCCCTGGATCACACAATCTGGGAATATGTTTTTATATATTACAGGTCTAGAAGTTCTGATTTACACAACGGGCAATCAGGCAGATGTCTAAAATATTTACAATGTTCTTGACTGCTCCCCAATTTTTAAAACACTCATACTGCAGTTATTGATACCAAATTAATTATAATACACACAGTCACACCCGACTCACCGAAAGTATGTACCGGATTCAAAACATTCGAAGACCGCAAGATATCTCACAATGCTCTGCGCTCTGCATTACCAAGCTCACTCTGAAGAGCACACATACACAGATTTTTTTTTTCTTCCTCCTTCCACACAGACGCACAGATAAGAACAGATAGGAACACACCCGTACACCCCTTTCTATCAACAACGCCGGCATGCTCACATACACACATTGTATCCCACCCTATTACACCTATTTATTTTATTACATGAGGTTATAAGTATAAGGTGAGGTCACCTTATATGAGGTCAGAGTATAAAGCACCTCCACATCAACTCCGTATGTATGAAGCTTACAGTCATATAAATTAAATCCAACTTTCCCCGACACTAATTTTTAAATCTTATCCAACACACATATCTCTTTAGGTATGGAGCTCATGTTCAGAGCACTAATAAATACATTTTTCCCTGTCTCCAAAACTTACACGCTCTCACACCGCCCTCATATTACAAGCACATATATTATAAGCACACACATTTGTTATTACACATTCCATTCATACACCGGGCATGCTGTATTGCGCGACCCGGACCTGGGCCCAGGATTTATTCCCCTCTCTATCTCAGACCTGGAATCTTTTCCCAGCGGTATTAGGGGTCCCCACCAATGCAGCCGCCACCTCACGTGGCCGGTATCTGGGGTTTGAGGCCTCATTTCCACCTGCTTCCTATCGCAGCCCTGGAATCTTTCACCAGCGGTATTGCAGGACTTTCACTCACACAATACATATACAATTTCATTACACAGTCTTATGAACCCTATTCATAGCCCTTATACAATTACAAAATTACAATCCTCTACAATATACACTTCTCTTACCTCTTCTCACTCACTCAAGGTTCTTTTGGAGACCAACTTAGTCTTTCTTCCCACCCCGGGGGCTTCCCAATCGTAACAACAGACCACTAAAACAGAGCTTTGAAATAACAGGCGTCTGCAATGCCTTCTTCCTACACGGCCTATCTGTTGCTTAGAGAGTGAAGTCCCACGGGAGAGATTCCAGACATATAGATCTTAGCCCAGTCCCATCTGGGTCACCAAATGCTGGCTCAAATTTAGCCTATTACCCAAAAACACTTAAAATTCAACATAGAAGCCAATACTCACATCTACCTCTGAGCCCAGTTGGAGATAGAAAAAAAGACACCAGCCGTGAGTGAGAAGAAGCAAGGGTCCAGATTTATTGTTCCGTTCCACCACACGAGATCCACACCGATGAGAATTCTCAGAAGTGATCTGATACCCTGAGCTTAAGCTCCAGTATTTATACTGTATTTACACAGTAAATAACCAATATGTTTCAAGAAGACTATGATATCAATACCAATAGGGTTAAAAAAAGAGCTATTCAACTTACCATTAGCTCAAAAAACAGGGCTTTTCAACTTACCATTAGCTCAAAAAACAGGGCTTTTCAACTTACACATAGAATCCAAACCAGGGGTTTTCAAATTACACATAGAATCAAAACCAGGGGTTTTCAAATTACACATAGAATCAAAAGTGGAGAGACAAAACAATCTAGCAATCTGGAGTGACCTTGGTCTTACTATCTTACTATCTCGTGGGGGGGGGTGGCAGCTTGACTCAGCTACCCTTATAAATGGCTCCTCATGGTTTTCTCTTAAAATTAAGGCTTTCCTTGCGAGACAAGAATCTTCATCTGAATTATGAGTGTTACATTTTTCTGTATTTCTAGTTTAATTTATTTTCATATTTGCTCTATATCTCTATTTTATATATAGTTATACTGCTTGAAAAACATTTTACTGTACTTCCTACTTCATAATATCATTATATTACCCTTCTACTGTCCTACATATCCTACTATTCTGTATTTTATAAAGAGTTTTCTATTATTATAAGATATTACCCTTATAATATCTTAATACTCCTTTTTATTATTCTTATAAAGTTATAATGTTATGCTCCTCAGCTCTTATACTTCTTTTTGACTTTTCGACTAATAAACCATAGTGTATTACTCTTAAAGATCTTTAAAGTGTAAATCCAATTTGTCAATATCCGCCTAATACCACTTCTGTGTGTCTAGGTGCCCATCGTCAGTCCTTCCTCCCCTTTACTGGATACTAGGTCTCCCTCATGTTTATTTTATGACATTTTTATCCACAACACCTGCTTAAATGAGGTAGGGTATGTGCCAGTAGAGGGGGATGTGTTGAAGATGTGTGTGAGCACAGGTAATAGCGTAGGAGAGATGGACTGAAGAAGGTGAGAGGTATAGGGTCAAGAGGACAGGTTGTGGGATGGCTAGGGAGGAGGAGTTTTGAGACATCAGTCTCTGAGAGAGGAGAGAAGGAGGCCAGTTATGAGTTACATGGAGGAGGAGCCGGTCTATGCATGTCTGTGGTTGAGATCTGGTTCCTGATTGATGTAACCTTGTTAGAAAAGAGAGTGGCAAAGTCATCTGCAGTGAGGGAGGTAGGGGAAGGGGGAGGAGGGGGACAGAGAAGAGAAGAAAATGTTTTGAAAAGAGTGCTGGTGTTGGGAGAGCTGCCAATCTTCTCTTAGTAGTATGTGGCTTTAGCAGTGGAGATGCTATGGGAAAAAGAGGAGATAATTGTTTGGTAATTGATTTAAGAACATTTTCCATAATACGGAATTACTGTGTGGTTGAATCTTCATTGACATTTTTGGGGGGAATTGTGCACAGCATACCTGAACCAGTTTATCTGCAAAGACTTTTCCAATTCGGCGTGATGATGTTTAATGTCCCTGACAACATCTTTAGTCCCATTTAACAAGTTGTTAGTGTCATGATTTCCCCTCTGTCACGATTCCCCCTTGAAGCAGCGTGCTCTAAGCGCGAATGCGCGAGCACCTGCTTTTCCGCTGTTGACCGTAGTGACATTGGGACACGTGTGTTTTGTTTATGTTTGTCATGTCTCCTCCCTGTTCCGTCATTGGCTGGGAATTCACGTGGGTCTGTATTGCTCCCAGCTGATAGCAGTTTACACGCTAATCAGGTCTGCATATATACCGCGCGCTTCCCAGCACACAACGCGGAAGATTAATAAGTCGTAAGTAAATGTTTAGCGTTAGTTTAGTTCGCGTCATAGTCATAGTCATAGTCAGTTCGCGCTGGATTCTCCGCTTCCAGTCCCTCGTTCTAGTTCGTGTCTTGTTTTGGTTATCGACCTAGATTCCTGCCTAGCCCCGTGTATGCCTGTTTGCCAATCGCCTGACCTCTTGCATTTTTATGGATTATGTTTTGGATCACGTTTTGGATTTGTCTGCCTGCCTGTCTCTACAAATAAACAACTGTTGTCCTGCACTTGCATCCGCCTTATCTCTGCTCCGTCACGATTTGTGACAGAATCTTCCACCGAAACACGGATGCAGCAGGAGAACGGAGGAGACGCAGAACCCGGAAGTTGACGCCCACCGTCCCTGCTATGGACTCAGTCCACTTCCCACAATGGACAATTATGGAGCTTCCTGATCCATTTGACGGATTTTTCGGTGCCCCAGAGTATTTCCTGGTAGATTGTCAATTCTATTTCTCCAGCCTTTCAGACCCTAAGCCAGAGGAGAAGCACTGGCTCCGATTCATGTGGTCCCGGTTCTTTGGACCGGCCCGTCAATGGGTGCAGCTCAAACTGGATAAGCACTGTAGAAACCTGGACAGTGTAGAACAGTTTGTGGGGGAATTCATGATGCGATTCAGGAGTCCGGAGGCAAAGGAGGAGCTACAACAACTTCTCAGGGGGGTAAGTCTGGAAGGCAAACCTGCCCTGCCGTTTACCCACTACTACAGGCAACTTCATGCAGAGCGCAACTCTGAAATCCAAGTCAAGTCTCAAGTCCCTGAGATCCAAGTCAAGCCTCCAGTCCCTGAGATCCAAGTCAAGCCTCCAGTCCCTGAGATCCAAGTCAAGCCTCAAGTCAGGAAGGTCCAAGTCCCAGTCAAGTCTCAAGTCAGGAAGGTCCAAGTCAAGCCTCCAGTCCCTGAGATCCAAGTCAAGCCTCCAGTCCCTGAGATCCAAGTCAAGCCTCCAGTCCCTGAGATCCAAGTCAAGTCTCACGTCCCTGAGATCCAAGTCAAGTCTCACGTCCCTGAGATCCAAGTCAAGTCTCACGTCCCTGAGATCCAAGTCAAGCCTCCAGTCCCTGAGCTCCAGGTCCACCCTCCAGTCCCTGAGCTCCAAGTCCAGCCTCCAGTCCCTGAGCTCCAGGTCCAGCCTCCAGTCCCTGAGCTCCAGGTCCAGCCTCCAGTCCCTGAGCTCCAGGTCCAGCTTCCAATCCTTGAGCTCCAGGTCCAGCCTCCAGTCAGGAAGGTCCAGGTCCAGCTTCCAATCCTTGAGCTCCAGGTCCAGCCTCCAGTCAGGAAGGTCCAGGTCAAGTCTCATGTCCCTGAGGTTCAAGCCAAGCCTCCAGGTGCTGACACGCCCAGCCAAGCTCTGTTCATGCCCCAGTCTGCCGACACGCACCGCCAAGCTCTGCTCACGCCCCAGTCTGCCGACACACCCAGCCAAGCTCTGCTCACGCCCCCGTCTGCCAACACGCCCAGCCAAGCTCTGTTCACGCCCCAATCTGCCAACACGCCCAGCCAAGCTCTGCTCACGCCCCAGTCTGCCGACACGCACCGCCAAGCTCTGCTCACGCCCCATTCTGCTGACACACCCAGCCAAGCTCTGCTCACGCCCCGTCTGCTGACACGCCCAGCCAAGCTCTGTTCACGCCCCCGTCTGCTGACACGCCCAGCCAAGCTCTGCTCACGCCCCAGTCTGCTGACACTCACCGCCAAGCTCTGCTCACGCCCCAGTCTGCTGACACGCACCGCCAAGCTCTGCTCACGCCCCAGTCTGCTGACACGCACCGCCAAGCTCTGCTCACGCCACAGTCTGCTGACACGCACCGCCAAGCTCTGCTCACGCCACAGTCTGCTGACACGCACAGCCAAGTTCTGCTCACGCCACAGTCTGCTGACACGCACAGCCAAGTTCCGCTCACGCCCCAGTCCGCCGACACGGCCAGCCAAGCTCCGCCCATGCCCAAGGTTCACCTAGTGACCTCAGAGCCTCAGTCTCCCTGTTCAGCTGTGGACGTCGCTCAGCCTCGCTGTTCAGCTGTGGACGTCGCTCAGCCTCCCTGTTCAGCTGTGGACGTCGCTCAGCCTCCCTGTTCAGCTGTGGACGTCGCTGAGCCTCCCTGTTCAGCTGTGGACGTCGCTCAGCCTCCCTGTTCAGCTGTGGACGTCACTCAGCCTTCCTGCTCCATGGCAGATAGCGTTCCCCTCTTCTGCTTCGAGGAGACCCACGCTCCTCTCCCTGGCCGCACGGAGACCCACGCTCCTCTCCCTGGCCACACGGAGACCCACGCTCCTCTCCCTGGCCGCACGGAGACCCACGCTCCTCTCCCTGGCCTTACAGGGGACTTCGCTCTGCCTTCCAGTTCAGCTGGGGACGTCGCTCCGCTTTCAGGCGCTGACGAGGACGTCGCCCTGCTTCCCTGCTCTGCCGAGTACAACGCTCTGTTTCCCTGCGCCGCCGAGGACGTCGATCTGCCTTCCTGCTCGGCTGAGGACGTCGCTCTGCCTTCATGCTCCGATGAGGGCGTCGCCCTGCTTCCCTGCTCCGCTGAGTACAGCGCTCTGTTTCCCTGCTCCACCGAGTACAGTGCTCTGTTTCCCTGCTCTGCCGAGGACGTCGCTCTGCCCTCATGCCCAGCTGATGTCGTCGCTCTGCCCTCATGCCCAGCTGATGTCGTCGCTCTGCCCTCATGCCCAGCTGAGGTCGTCGCTCAGCCCCCCAGTCCAGCTGAGGTCGTCGCTCAGCCTCCCTGTCCAGCTGAGGTCGTCGCTCAGCCTCCCTGTCCAGCTGAGGTCGTCGCTCAGCCTCCCTGTTCAGCTGAGGTCGTCGCTCTGCTTCCCTACGCCGCCAAGAACACCGTGCAGTTTCCTGGCTCTGCTCGGGACATTCAGCCCAGGGGGCCGTGGCCACCAATGAAATGGGATGACTCATGGCACTCTGGGAGGAGTGCCTTTGGGGGGGGTTCTGTCACGATTCCCCCTTGAAGCAGCGTGCTCTAAGCGCGAATGCACGAGCACCTGCTTTTCCGCTGTTGACCGTAGTGACATTGGGACACGTGTGTTTTGTTTATGTTTGTCATGTCTCCTCCCTGTTCCATCATTGGCTGGGAATTCACGTGGGTCTGTATTGCTCCCAGCTGATATCAGTTTACACGCTAATCAGGTCCGCATATATACCGCGCGCTTCCCAGCACACAACGCGGAAGATTAATAAGTCGTAAGTAGTAAGTAAATGTTTAGCGTTAGTTTAGTTTGCGTCATAGTCATAGTCATAGTCAGTTCGCGCTGGATCCTCCGCTTCCAGTCCCTCGTTCTAGTTCATGTCTTGTTTTGGTTATCGACCTAGATTCCTGCCTAGCCCCGTGTATGCCTGTTTGCCAATCGCCTGACCTCTTGCATGTTTATGGATTACGTTTTGGATCATGTTTTGGATTTGTCTGCCTGCCTGTCTCTACAAATAAACAACTGTTGTCCTGCACTTGCATCCGCCTTATTTCTGCTCCGTCACGATTTGTGACACCCTCACGCAAGTGCTGGAGCGCGCAGCAAAACTGGCAGCACGAGTGCTAAAATGTTCATTGGTTTCCGGCTTTTGGCATACAAAATGACGTCATCCCTGCACCACTCTATGGTGACTGGCTGTAAGTTTAGGAAGCGCTTGATTTGATATGCAGCAGAGATTTCTATGAGTGGAGAACGAACTCTGAAAATCAATATCACAGTCAATCATGTTCATGTAATTGTGGGCAGTCAAAATCATAATCGAGATCAATATTCGATTAATTGTGCAGCCCTAGTTACTTCTAGCAATACATTGGATGGTTTGTACTACATGCTACTACATCTCTTTGCCATCAAGAGCAGTGCAGTTCCCGAACCAGCATGTGTTGTTACCCTTCAGGATGCTCTCGATAGTACAGGTGTAAAATGACCTAAGGATTCTGGGGCTCAGACAGAAACTCTTAGGGTGCCTAAGGTTGAAGAGAGGTTAATGCACATTTTTTGACAACAGCTTTGTGCTTTGGCCAGGTTAGATCCTTTGAAGCTGTTGACCCTCTCTACTGCACCTTCATTTATAGTGAGTGATGTGTGTGATCCTGCCAGATTTCTTCTGTAGTCAACAATTAGTTCCTTGATCTTCTCCACATTCAGCTCCCTGGAGGTTGCTTTTCTAGCACATAGTGCAAGGGTTCTGACCTCCTCTATATAGGCATTCTCATCGCTGTGAGAAAGCAGGCATATCACTGTCATGTCATCTGCAGATTTGACCATGATATTAGAGTTCCTTGTGGCTACACAGTCATAGGTGTACAGTAAGTAGAGGAAAGAGCTTAGGTGCACATGTGTACTAGTGGTGAGGACGTGTTGGGGCCTATCCTCACCACCTGGTGTCACCTTGTCAGGAAGCTGAAGATCCAGCTGCACAATAATGGTTTCATACCCAGGTCTCTGAGCTTGGTGTCCAATCTAGAGGGCACTTTGATGTAATCTACAAACAGCATTCTCACATAGGTGTGTCTCTTTTCCAGGTGGGAGAGGGCTGTATGTAGTGCAGCAAAGATTATGTTATCGGTAGATCTGTTATGAGATATTGCAGAGAGTCTAAGTTGGTAGGAAGAATGTTGCAGGTCAAGTTTATGACATGCTTCTCAAAACACGTGCTGATGATGGAGGTGAAGTGATACAAGTCTCCAGTCATAAGACATGTTGCCTTGTTATGTTTAGGTACAAACACTAGGTGGACTTCTTGAAACAGGTGGGTAATGGTAGACAGAGTAGACGGAATGAGGGACACCGAAAATGTCTGTGAACACACCAGCTAACTGATCTGTGCATGGTTGAAGGATGTGGCTAGGGATGCCATCTGGCCTGGTGGTATAATGCCATAAGTGCCCTCTCAGGCAGATTCATGACCACCTACACAGGCTTTTATCACAGACCTGGCAATGGTTGGTATGCTAATCCCTCGTGTGGGTAATCAGCCTAAACATGCTGGACCTGGCTGCGCCTCTTTATGAGCCCTCCAAATGCATGTATGGATAGAGCTGTACCAGGTAACATAGCATCGTCATGCTACTCTGATTTCTTATTAAAAGAAAGAGCTCAGAATGTCAGAGAAAATACATTAATGAAAAGAAAGAAAAGGAACATGAGGCTAAAGAGAAGGTTAGAAAGACAAACCCTGATTTCAAAATAAAGATTTAGGTCCCTTAAGTTAGCGATTTGTTCCACTATCATTTGGTGCCTTTAAGTTCGGCCATTTTGAGTTGTCATTTCCTGCCTCACCCTGGTACTCTTTGTGTTGAGACTAATGTTCTGAAGCTCTCACATTTCTGACCCCTCCTTGTGTCACATAAGCACAGTTACCCTCATGTGCACTGCTCCCGTAATCAGCTTGGTGGCCAGCACTCCGGAGCAGCATTCCAAAACTGCTTGGTTCATGCCTCGGCTAAGGCATTTGGTTTTGGTTAGTTGCTTGGCGCACAGCGTGCACTTCCTCATCCGTACTTGGTTCTTTATATGATATATTGTACTTTTGAGGACAAACAGGCCCTAAACTGCACCATTCAGGGCATGTCTAAGTGTGTCACGCAAATTCAGCCTCTGTCACAGCTCTAACCAGCATGAATCGACTTGTAAATCAACTACTGATGCCCGATCGGTGATACTGCCCATCTCTGTACGTGCTCAGCCATATACAGGAGAAGCAGGGAAGTGTAATTCATGTATAATGCAGTGCTTGCTTGTGTTTGAAATGCATACATCTCAGTTTCCCTTTGAACAGGCTAAGATCACCTATATGATTTTTCTGTTGGCTTGGAGAGCACTGGCATGTCCCAAAGTGGTCTGGCAGAATAAATTAACTGACCACTCTACCATTGACTCATTTGTATCAGCATTAACGGGCACATTTGACCACCCATTTGCTGGGGGAGGCATGAAATCTTTAGGGAAAATTAGCTGTTTTAGATTGAGCTGCTGGCGTTCCCAACAAAAACTTTAAACGGCTGATGCTTTGTTATGGCTGGGTACGACCCCAAGGTACTCCAAAATGTGGTCGTCTGTGACTGACATCACTTCCAAATACAAACAGACCCCATAGTATTCTCCCAGTCCCAACACTGATTGTCAGGTTTCTGTGCAAGGCATCTGAAATGCAAATGCAAAGGGTTTTGATATTCCATTTGAATTTTAGCAGGCTCTGTACGTGACCCAGAGGAAGTGAAATAGCAAACAGGATAACTGCTATTGCTATTTTGATATGACAGGATCATAACTCATTGGATATTGGAAATGAAATTGCAAATGGACTTTGCGTTTCCATTTGAAATTTGGCAGACACTGTACATTCACGAAAACGCAAATGGTAATACACGATTTGCATTTTCATTTGCATTTCATGTCAAAATTTATGCACCTACAATTAGGAACCCAATTGCAAATATAGCTTTTGAAATTTGTTCACAAAATACTTCCATAAATACCAACTGGACCTATATGAAAGTGTATTTGCCCCCATAGTTACTAATTCCCCAAATCTATGAAACTTCAGTCATAATGGGGTACAGCTGGACTGGATGTAACCAGGCCTGATTACGGCTAGTCCTGTTCAATCAAATCAACAGTTAAATAGAACTTTTTCAACAACATGCAGTTGGAACACACCATGCCAAAAAAATTCCAGAAATGATGAGGAAAAAGGTGGTTGAAATGCATCAGTCTGGGAAAGGTTACAAAGCTATTTCAAAGGCTCTAGGACTCCAAAGGACCACAGTGAGAGCCATTATCTCCAAATGGAAAAACTCGGCACAGTAGTGAACCTTCCCAGAAGTGGCCGACCTTCCAAAATTCCTCCAAGAGCACAGCAACAAGAAGTCCCAAAGAGCCAAGGACAACATCAAAGGACCTACAGGCCTCTCTTGCATCAATAAAGGTCACTGATTCCACTATTCATGATTCTACTATCAGAAAGACACTGGGCAAAAATGGCATCCATGTAAGAGTGGTGAGCCAAAAACCACTGCTAACCCAGAAGAACATTAAGCCTTGTCTGAATTTTGCCGAAACACACCTGATTGATCCTCAAACCTTTTGAGAGAATGTTCTGTGGATTGATGAGTATAAACCAAACACAGAATTCAATAAAAAGAACATCATACCTACGGTCAAGCATGGTGGTGGAAGTGTGATGGTGTGGGGATGCTTTGGTGCTTCATGGCCTGGGAAATTTGCAATAATTGAGGAAAACATGAATTCTGCTTTCTACCAGAAAATCCTAATGTTGAATGTCCGGTCTTCAGTCTGTAAGTTGATATTCTGGATTATGGAGCAAGACGATGTTGATTGGGGAGACCTCTCTTAAGATGTTGGTTGAAAAGAAAAAGTTTTGTTTTACTTCTGTGTCAAGGTTATTTAACTCTTCCTAGCTGGGCTGATACTGAAGTGTTTTGCTTGGTTCCCTTAATAATATATCTTCATGGACAAACGGGTCCTAAATTGTGCCTCTGCCCACACCATGTGGTGAGCCCAGTAACAGGTTGCTTTGTGGGTATTAACTCCCCTAAGGAGCTGGCGCGCATCATGTGCAAAATGCTAATAATAATAATGAAGTGTTCTTCATCTGCAGAGCAGATCTGTTGTCATCTTCTTTCACCTGCACAGTCTGAATAACACACCACACAAAATGCAAATGAGATGGTCAGCATCTTAAAGGCACCCTGAACACTAATGGGATGTATATAAATACATTGTTTTGACTGTTACAGATTCTCCCAAGAAATAAAAATGCTGTTCCCAACTGTACATAGGCACAAGCATTCAAATCCAGGCCCATATATAGACAGTTTGAAATCTGTCAAAACCATGTAATGTTTTACACACAGGCTAATAATCAGCCTACATGTCAGTACAAGCCACACAAACATACAGTATATGCTCTTCAAAGGCACATCGTATAGAAAATCCACCCATAAACTTGTGTATTCAAGCCATATGTGTGATATTCAGGTATTTTTTCAAGTATCAATAAGACAAGATATTCGCAAAAAGTGAACAAAGAACATATTTTCCAGCTCCTACACCTATGCAAGGAAAGAGCATGTAACTATGAACATTTAGCACATACGAAATTCAAACCATTAAATCCATCATCACTTAGAGGTCCAACCAGTCAGTGTGATACCTGTTTGTCCACCTCTTTGCTGACCACCGTGAGGTGATTCTGGGGGCCAGTCTAGGTCTTAGATCGTCAGCTTCAAAGTCAGGATATTGCACGTTTCGGTTATATGTGTCAGGGACGTGAATAGAGCGAAATGAAATTGTCACAATTAGCAATAGTCTCAGTAGGCTGAGAATTATAAAGGGCCTGAAATTGATCCTCACTCCTTTGAGTCTCCAGTAAACTGTCCTCTCATTCCCCATGGAGGGTTTCATTTACAAGTTGAGGCTCACTTGGTGTATGACTGTTGCATGAGTTCCATTGTCGTGGAATCTTTTTCAGCAAAAATAAAAACTTCTCAGAGTCTCTCTGGGTTTTGATGCCAGAAAATAGACTTATTACCAAAGCAATAAAACCAGGATGTCTGACGGACTCAATGTTGATACATTTATTTATAAACTTTCAAACATAGACCCTCTATTGCTCATCTCTCTGCTATGTGATAAGAGTATAAAGGAAATGTTTAGCAAACTAACATACACACATGCCCTTGAACAAACATGTCCTTCTTCTCCAACAAGCACCTTGCTGCACAGACAGCATTATCAGTACTTTGTGTACATGCACCTTCTGCATTTTTCTAACTTCTGCAGTTTGAACAATAAAACACATATAAGTCTTGGATAGGTTCAATTGTATTTTTTAAAAAAAAGAAAAAAAAAGATACAAACTAGGAGTGAGAAATGTGTGCTCAGTGATTTCCACACAAGCTAGAATTACATCAATTTGTCCTAGTTCCCTTAATTACATGCATAAACACGAATACGAAATCTCTCATATCTTATTGTCACAAAGCTGTTGAGGATGCAAGTGCAGGTACAAAAGACTTTAATGATCTTGGCAAACAGTACAAAGATGTAAACCAAAAAACATGGTCAGTGAACAGGCAAGGGTCAGGCGATGTGCAAACAGAATAAACAAGGGCAGGCAAGATCAAAAAGATAAACAACAAAATGAAGTCAAAACCAAAGAAACAAACAATGGAACGGTATACACTGGTACGAGAAACACAGAGCGTATACTTCACAATGAGTAAGTGAACTGAATGTCCTTATATATTGTGAGAATGTTGTGAAGGTGATTGTGTCTAGGTGTGTGTAATCACTAATCAGGTGAGTGTGAACGTGAGAAAGTCTGATTGTTGTAGTTCTTGGCGGCCATGTTAATATGCTCCGCTATTTTCTGGGAAGTGTAGTTATATGCTGACTCCGGCGTTACCATGGCAATTATACATTTATTATCCACGATTGGATTATACTTTGATTTATTAAGACTGATTATCTGATTGGTTTTTACTCTGACAATGGCGTAATAAACAGAGTGCCATCTTTTATCATGGTACAATTTCTGTCTGTCATGGCTGGTATCCAGGGCTGCTCTTGCATGATCACACATTTACATTTATTCATTTAGCAGATGCTTTTATCCAAAGCGACTTACAAATGAGAAAATACAAGCAAAGCAATATATCAAGAAGAGAACAATACAAGTAGTGCTACCAGTAGTGCAATCCATTAATTGAGTTCCAGAAGAAGCAAAGTGTGCAGAGTAGAGGTGTAAGTGCCAGAGTAATTAAATTATTTATTTATTTATTTTTTATGGGTTGGTTAGGTGGTCACGGAATAGGTGGCCTTTAGCTGTTGAAGATGGTGAGAGATTCTGCGGTCCATATTGAGGTTGGAAGTCCATTCCACCACTGAGGAACAGTTAGTTTGAATGCTCTTGAAAGGGACTTTGAGCCACACTGAGTAGGTACTACTAAGCGTCAGTCGTTGATTGATCGCAGATTGAGTGAGGGAACGCAAACCTTCAGGAGAGAGTAGAGGTAGCAGGGTGCTGTTCCAGACAAGGTCTTGCAGGTGAGCATCAAGGCCTTGAATTTGATGCAGGCGGCTACAAGAGCCAGTGGAAGGAGATGAAGAGGGGTGTGGCGTGGGTTCTCTTGGGCTTGTTGAAGACGAGGTGTGCTGCTGCATTCTGAATCATTTGAAGGGGTTTGATGGAGCCGGCCAGGAGGTCCGAGAGTACTGAGTTGCAGTAGTCCAGTTTTGAGATAATAAGAGCCTGGACTAGTAGCTGTGTAGCCTGTTCGGTGAGGTAGGGTCGGATTTTCTTGATGTTGTACTGGATGAACCTACAGGACCCCGTGCAGCTGTTGAGATGTGGTCTGTAAAGGTCAAATTATCATCGAGAATCACCCCAAGGTTCCTGGCCATCCTGGTTGGCTTGAGTGTGGTTGAGCCGAGCTGTACAGTGAGGTTGTGGTTGATTGAAGGTGAGACTGGGATGACGAGAAGCTCAGATTTTGCCAGGTTGAGCTTAAGGTGGTGTACCCTCATCCAGACCGAGATGTTCGACAGGCAAGCAGAGATACGTGCAGAGACGGAAGGAACGTCAGGCTGGAAGGACAAATAGAGCTGGGTGTCATCAGCATAGCAATGATATGAGAAGTCATGAGACTCAATCACCTGCCCCAGAGATGTAGTGTAGATAGAAAAGAGCAGTGGACCCAGATCTGACCCCTGCAGAATGCCAGTTGTACGATGCTGAGTTTCAGAAATACCTCCCCTCCATGATACCTTGAAGGATCTGTCTGAGAGATAGGATTGTCATGCACATCCGGCAAAGACAACCTCAAGTTCTCAGGGTAGGGGATTCCAGTCTCACCTATGCTGTCACAGGCAGGGGACAACAAAATCAACTCCCAACATACTACCATTGTTTCTGGGGCCAAAAAGGGACCGTTAGTCCAGCAGGCGTTTTCTGAATTGGCTTAGTCAGTTGACAGTCTGTGCAAGAGATTACATATTTCTTTACCTCAGATGCTATTGAGTTTCAGTCACACCAAAGTCTTGGTTACGCCCAGGTGACCAGCAGTTGGGTGATTGTGGTGATATCTTAGCAAGGTCCCTCTGCTGTAGATGTAGTGGCATATAGCCTTAAACATTTCAGGGAGTGGATGCCATAAGCCACTTTGGGATCATCGTAGTACAACAGGCTGTCCTGAATGGAATATTGAGAACAATCATCAGTGTCATTTTCCTGTTGGAGTGTAGCCTCCAGTTTGTGGAGGAGTTCTCCTGTGATTGGATCATTGTACTGTAATTGTCATAAATGAGATTGATCCACAGGCATCACTGAAGACAAGGCATGGAGATCAAGACCACCTAATACAGCATAGTCTGGAAGGAGGTCTACTGGGGATCATCGTTCATCAGGGGTTTGCTAGACAGTGCATAAGGTACTTTGTTTTGTGACCCTGGTCTTTGAACAATGTCAAAATAAAAGTCTTGAAGATGGAGAGACCACCGAGTCATCAAGCCAGTGGGGTTGGGACAGGACATTAACCACTTAAGGCCGCTGTGGTCTGTGAAGATTGTGACATGGCGACTGTCAATGTATGGCCGAAAATATTCAAGGGCCAAGATGACCGCCAAAAACTCTTTTGATGGAGTAGAATAAGGTTCCTCTGATTTATGCAGGGCTCGGCATGCATACATCCCTGTAATGCTTATCCCTATGCATCAAGGCAGCTCCAAGTCCTGTGTCACAGTCATCAGCATGGATAAAGAAAGAGAAAGTGAAATCAGGGAAATTTAGTACAGGTGCCGATGTTAATCTTCCTTTCAGGAGATCCATGGCATCTTGGCAGGTACTGTCCCACACAAAGGGTACATCATTTTTGGTGAGCATGCAGAGCAGTTTGGCTTGTCAGATTTGGTCTTGGATAAAACAGCTATAGTAGCTAGTCAGTCCCAGAAACTGTCTCACTTGCTTCACATTGAAAGGGGTTTTAAAGTCCATAAAAGTTCACTTTGTCCTGGAAAGGCTGGATTCCACTTGGGTTGACGTGGTACCCAAGGAATTTAAATTCTCTACAGCAAAACTAGTATTTGCTGACTTTAATGGTCAATCCAGCAGACTTGAGTCTTGAAAGAACTTCCTTAAGCTCAGTAAGGTGTTGTTTGAAAGTGGGCAAAGCCACAGCAAATGTCATCTACGTAGACTTATAAATGAAACCAGCCAAGATACTGTTCATAAGTCTTTGAAAAGTTGCCGGTGCTATGCACAATCCAAATGGAGGCACATGGAACTGAAATAGCCCACAATGTGAAACAATAGCAGTCTTTGGTCTTCACTCCTCTGCTACAGCAACCTGCCAATATCCCAGATCAAGGTCAACTGTGGTCAAGAATTGTCCTCTGAAAAGGAAGTAAAGTGTCTCATCGACTCTCGGTTATGGATAAGAGTTCTTCACTGTGAATTTGTTTAGACCACGATAGTCCACACAAAATCATGGTTCACCACAGGTTTTCTGGACAATTACAATGGGGAAGCCCAAGGGCCTGATGCTGGCTTAATGGTGCCTTCAGTTAACACATTTTCAATTTGGTCCTCTATCAACTGCTTTTTGGCTGGTGAGGTTCAATAAGGAGGAGGGTAGACTGGCTTGGCATTACCCATGTCTATGGAGTGCTCTTCCAGAGATGTGTGGCCCAGGTGACCATCAAAAAAGGTCTGTAAAGCTTTCAAGTAGGTTTGTCAGCTGCTTCTTCTCTGCAGTACTCAGATATACTTTCTCAATTTTCACATAAACTGCTGAAGATGGGACCTCCATAAACAACAAAGTGCCTTCAGACTCATGTTCTCTTCAACTACACATCTTCCAACCCCTCTGTGAATACAGGGTCATTGCCAATAACAACAGTTCTAGAAGGTATGTGAATAGTAACTGAAGCATGCAACATGAAGTCCATTCCCAAGACTAGGGTTGAGAGCGGGTGTGGGACAATGGCAAAATGATGATGAAACCATTGGCCCATGCAGCTGAAAGCTAACCATGTCACTCCTAAGGGTTGGCAAGCCCCCCTTTCTACTAGCTGGATTGGGGAGCAGTCCATGGTTTGACATTAGCCTTCAGTTTAGTGTGATTCTGAACTATTTCTGCCTGCACAGCAGAAAGTGATGTGCTAGTGTCAAGTGTAGCATCCAGTACCTGGCTGTGTAGGCTAGCTTTAACTCTGAATGGAGTATTCCAAAAGGAAGTTGATGTGCGATCCTCCACATGACAAAGGAAAGGTTGGTGGAGGTTGGATGCATTTGTCAGGTGAGGCAAACAAGTGAAGGTTCAGGATGCATAACAGGGGTCTCAGTTGGGTGTGAGCTCACCCTGGACAGAGAGTTGTAATTTGGATATGTACGAGATGTGAAGCCAGACCGTGAGCATTTGAAACAGTAGGTCTCTTTGCCAGGTTTAGCTTTAGTTTGCACTGGTGGTGGGTAATGGCTACTTACTCCCAGAACCACATGGAGCTTATGAGCTCTCAGAAGAAGATCCATCCATAACTGAGGGGACAGAAGTGCCATAGAGTGCAACTCTGTATTTCTGAAGAGCATGTTTACATATAAGGTCTATTTGTTCTTGCTCAGGTGGAGAGGTTTTTAGCTTTTTGAACTCACTCAGCATGTGGGCCAAAAAAGTATGGAGGGACTCTTCGTGATTTTGTATACAGTTAAAGATACCTCTCCTTATTTGTTCTTGATTGTCAGAGGGAAGAAACACTTTCATGAAGAAGTCACAGAACTGAGCCCACATAACAACATGTCTATCAAAGACAATGAACCACTTTTTCGGTTCTTTCACTAAAATGCGTGGCAGCTTGAGAAGAATTTGGGCATCGGTTAAGTCGAGAAAAGTCCTGTAAATGTTGACTGATTGAAGCCAATCTTCAGGGCTTATATTCCAACCCCCTGCAAACACACATGGCTAGGATGCAAGGATGTTGTGCTAATCATATCAACAGAACTGGGTTGCAGTGAGCAAGTCACATTCTAAAGGGAACATTATTAGTAGCCATGCAGTGGTGTCTGGGATGGTGGAACACCACTGTGTGGCATGGAATTGGACATTTGTAGTGGCTGTTCATGTGGCACAGCAGGGGTGTCAACCTCACGATGTCCAAAACGTCTCAATATGCACTACTGCAATTTAAGCGAGTCATTAAGGCATTGTTGTAGCACTGATACTCCAACTTGTACAAGTTCCACTTAAGTTTCCAGGCTCACAGCAGCGTGTTTGGTAACCTCTGTCTCTGTCTGGAGTCAGAGTCTGCCAACAAGTAGGTCAAGTCAGTCTGATGATTAGATGCCATCATGCATTCACATAAAGAGCAAAATAACAATTACAATATATCCCAAAAGTAGCTCAGAAATGTAATGGTCATTGCAATGCACCCATAATGAATATTGACAATAGCCAGCAATTTCGTGTCATCAGTTAGAAGTTTGAAATAGTTCAAAACCATGTACCTCTTTTTCCTTATCTTGTATTATTTTAGCTAGACTACAGTGATGTAAACTGAATAGAATGTTCGTGAATTCATTCATACATGTAAGAGTTTAGAATTTAATGTTAGATTTTAACCCCAAGTCCACCACTGACATGCAGTTCATGATGAAAAAAAATAAGCTCACAGCTAGTGTCTCTCAGTTCCTCTAAAAGTGCTAGAAAATCCAGTTCAAATGCAAATGAAAAACCACTGAATACAAATCCTCTTTACTGTCTGCTTTTTGCACAAATTCAGTCAAGTTCAACAAAAAATTTTAATATTCTGAAACAGTATAAGCGAGGTACAATATGTTGGTCTCCCAAAATGTTACCTCTTAAATCACTCTTCACATGAGGCTCCTAGAAAGGCAAAATAATACTCAATTTCGACATGTCTTTGCCTCATAAAATCTGTGTCCAGTGAAGCATGAAAAACAAAATGTCTGAAGGTTTAAATTAATCCGCGGTCTTTGTTGCTCCAAGAAAAAAATTCAATCACTCATGCAGCACTACACGTGAAAACATGAGATCGTCACCCACATGGCAACATGCATTAGTAAACTAATCTCACCAGTTCAGCAGTGTCAATTGAGTACTCACATAACTTTACTCAGCTCCCAGATGTTATGTGTATTCAGGTCGGTGCAGGTTTCACGTAGATGACGGATCCATATTCAGTTGTTTGGGCTCCAGTTGTAACGCTTTTACCCGGAGATAAGTTGTTTAGTCTGACGAATCAGAGAGTCAAACAGCAAAAGTCTGCGTTCCACACATTTAATGGCTGATTCACAGGCAGCACGCTCTTCTCATACATGAGGGAATAGCCTAAACCCTTAACTGTTACAAAGAAATAAAGGAATAATAAAACAAGCAGAGCAGATCTGTCGTCATCCTCTTTCACCTGCACACAGTCTGAATAATGTTACCACACAGCATGCAATATGCAAATGAAATCGTCAGCGTCTTGAAAGCACTCTGCATATTAATGTTGTGTGTTATATATAGATGTGGCCTTTAAGAATGTGAAATGTGAAAGAAAGAGAAAGGCGAAACAACAGGTTGATTATCTCGGGAGATTATCAACCTGTTGTTTTGTTATTGTACTTAGCAAAACAAGGCATGGCCTTAAGAGGTGATGATGAAAACCTCTCAAGTTCAAACAAAGGAAATTTCAGTGTCCTTAAACTTCATCTTGACATCAAGGAAAAACAAGCATCATATAAAAAAAACACAGGTGTCGCTCCTCTCCAACAGAATACAAAATGACCTAATTAAAGCAATGGCTATTTATGTGAAATGGGCCATACCGAAGGAAGTAAGGGAAGCATCAATATTGTTTATTTTTCTTGATGAGACTACTGATGTATCACATATTGCACAGGTGTTTTTTTGTTGTGTGTTATGTACATGAAATTACCATAACAGAACGCTTCATTCATCTCTGTGATGTTCAGTCAACAACGGGAGAAGAGCTTGAAAACCTAGTAATGAACTTACTGAAGGAGAACATATTGAAAGTTGAGGACATCCATGGCCAGGGTTATGATTTAGCAGCCAACATGAGCAGGCGTCACAAAGGACTACAGCCCAGAAGGCAAAAGAAAAAAGAAAAGTTATTATATGTTTTTTGCCATGATCATTTCTTGAACCTTTTATTAGTTGATAGTGCAAAGTCAAGGATACATATTGTCAGGGGTTTTTTTTTCACAGTAATTGAAAAACTTTACACCTTTATTGCCAACTCCATGAAATGGCATGGAGTATTTGTACAAACACAGCAAGCCCTTAATCCAGACCAGCGTACCGCTGAGCTTCAGAAGCTCTCAGACACCTGATGGAGCTTCAGGGAAAGAGCCATTAAGACTTTCAGAAAATGCATCCCAGGCAGTTGTGCAATTCCTGAAATATCTGACAAAGTCTAAGCCACCTGACCCAGCTGCAGGAGAAGCAAACATGCTGTTACACAGTGTTAACTTCAATTTAACCTTTGCTTTGATGTAAATTTTTTCTGGATGATCAAAATGCTGCTGCTTGACCAGAAGTAAGATGTTTGAAGAATCAGGAGACCAAGAACCAAGAGGCAGGGTATAGTCATGTATATCATGTATATTATGTATATAATAAACCTCTATAAATAGAGGTTTATTATGCATGCAAAGACAGCATGGGCACTCCATCATTTCTTAGTCTAAACATATGTTACAGTTGGCTTTTATACTCATATGTATGTGCAAACTTCATACTCAAGGCTAATAAGGAGAAACATAAGACAAAAACATAAAACAAAAGACAAAATGCATAAAAAACAAAATCAAGGACAGAAACCCACAAATCTCATGAGTATGAAAAAAATCATGTTGAAACGATCTTAAATGATTGAATAATAATCATGGAAAATAAGAAAAATATTTCACAAAGCAAGCTTAAACCTTCTATACTATTCTACATACTATAACCACTGGCCAGTTGATTATCCATCTACATATCCTAAAAGAAGCATAGGTCTCACTCATTTATCTGCATACCAAGCATGTCAGATTAAACGTAAAATGTGTAAGATGTGTAAGCAATGCTAACAACTCTCTGTTATGCACTTCCATATCAGGTGAGGCTAAAAGAATTGTATCGATATATTGAAGTACCACTGAATCTTTAACTGGACACTCTGACAGATGACACCTGAATGCCTGATGATACAATGTTGGGATGTTGTGGAGGCCCTGTGGGAGTCATGTCTGCTGATACTGATCACCATCAAAGAAGAAAGCTAACCATGGCTGGCTATCTGGATGTAAAGGCACAGACCAAAAACTATTAGCCATATCAATAATTGAAAACACCATGTATGAATTTGGAATGCCATCAAAAATGGTGCTTAGGTCAGCTACATGTGGTGGAATTCAATCATTACAATGCAATCATTAACACAACACAATAATCAACTGCCAGAGGGATTTTGCTGCACTTCCTGCTGTCTCTGTCTTAGGCCCAGCTTTCCTCACAGGCCAGAGAAGAGAAGAGGAGGAATTGCATGCTTTGACAAGAATGCCTCGGATGACCAAATCAGCAATTATATGTCAAATTCCCTCAATAGCTTCCCTTAAAATGGGGTACTGTTTTATCATGGGAGGAGGTGTAACTGTAAGACATACTGGTTCTATGTCTAGTAGCCTGCAGTCATTCTTATCGTTAGCCTAAATAGGATGACTAGCAAAAGAGATCTGACACCTGAAGGGGGGGCAAGGCTGTGAGTTTAATCAGCGGGAGAGAGCAATAAATGAGTGGCTGGATGTTCTAGAGAGAAAATTATTTTTGTGTGTTTCTGTTAGGTTTGAGTTCTGTTAATTATTAAAGTTGTTTATGTTCAGTGGTTCCTGCCTCCTCCTCGCCCATCGTTTAAGAGTGTTACATTGTGAAATAGACAAAGATCCACATGTAAATAGTTTGTTATTATCAGCAGTTAATTCTATTAAAACTGATTTCTTTATTCTTTGGTTCGGCCACTGCCCCTCAAAATGTCTGTGCATGGCCCTGCATATTGACTGTTTCAAAACAAGTTTTGGCGTTATCAGTTGATACCGACTGTTAGGTTATACATCCTTGCAAGATGTCTAGAAAATTTTGTCATGTCAAATTCTTGTTTCAGTAAGCATTTGAAAACAGTGACACTATGGCAGCACACTACTAATGTAATGTTGAACTATGTAAGGCATTGATAGTGAATTTATGTAAATAAATCCTCATCTCTGTCTATCTTTATTCAAAAGATTATTATGGCCCAGGTATTAGATTATGTACAGAAGTTGCATGCGGATCTGGGTGGCAGTAACCTGTTGGGGGCACTGTCCTGGGTGTACCACCAGCCTGCTCATCGTAGCTGCCCTCGACAGCTCTTCATCCTCACTGATGGCTCGCTCATCAACGTCGGCCAAGTTCTGGAATTGGTCAGGAGGAACACCTGTAATGCCAGGTAACACCTAAAACATAAATTCCTCCAGCAAACACTTTTACATAAAGTCCTGTTTGGTAAATATGTAACACTATCACCAAGCGATCCAATTAATGTTAGTATCTCACAATCGCAAGAAAAAATGCATGTGTGCTCAGTTTTGCGTTGATTAAGCCTTATGATTAAGGGCTCTTGTATGAGTTCTTAGGGATTTTAAAGGGGTTACTGAAACCTTTTCTGAAAATGAAACCTTCTGTTGTAGGATTCTATTTGAACTTTAAGTTAGCAGTGGACAACCTGGAATAATTCATTATTTTTTTTCAGGCCGGATCCCTATTGTTGAAAATATAGCTTTAGAAGGAAGCATAACAACAAAGGAAAAGAATAACACTTAATGACTACTTAAACCAAAGTATGTTTTCAAGTAATTTTTAAATTAAAGAGCACGTCCCAAAAAAATGCAAAAATGCAAAAAAAAAAAAAAAAAGGTAAATGAAATGTTCAGCAATTGGAGAGGTGATTGGCAGGCAAGTAAGTATTCAAATATGGTTAAATACTGAATTCATTAGCTAATAGTTTTACATTTTTATTTAAAGATTCAACACAAAGTGCGCACATCTGATGGCCAAAAAAGCTCAATTATGGTGCTTAACCACAAAATTTTTTTAAAAAAGGAACAAAAAGTTGGCACAACACAGCTCCAAAAATAGAAAAATTAGTTCCCTTTCAAAGGGAACTCCATGTTACATTAGCTGAACGCTGTGGGAAGCGCGCGCATGACCAGTATCTGAAGCTTGTGTAACATCATGCCTATTTATAGGCCTGCCAAGATCAGATGATGTGGCAATTAAGCGCATCTCGTGATATATAAATGATACCTGTGAACCGTTCCGTCAGCCTTATTATCTTCAGCGAGACTGCATGTCGGTCGTTTGTGTAATGCTCGCAAAAAGGCTCTTCATTTCCTCTCTATCTTTTCCAAAAAAAAAAAAAAATCTCTTTTCTTGTCCCTTAAAAAAAAGGGAGAAAAGTATGAGTGAGAGAATTCAAGAAGTGTGTTACGCCTTGCTCCCGTTTCATCACGGGAAGGACACTTTCTGTGTGAAGTGTCTAGGGCTGGGGTATGCCACGGCAGTCCTTGAGAGGTCTGAGTGTGCGCATTCTGAGCGCCTTAAAAATTAGGCAGCTTCGCTCGCTCGCAACTCACTCTCTTTTCAGCCGAAGCGAGTTGGGTTTCAGAGCCTTGGCAGCGGCCAGCCCAGATCCGGGGAATCTCGTATCGATCTGGAAGAGGAGCCGAAGACTCTATCTCTTGCTCTGTCTTCCGGGTCCGGCTCTCTGCTGGATTCTGGAGCTCGCGTTGCGACTCCTCTTTCCGCTATGGAAAGCCAAAATAAATAAAACACACACACACACACAAATACAAATAAATAAATACATAAAATAAAATAAAAATCCCTCTCTGACTCCGAGGAGCCAGAAGGGTGTGCTAAAAACTGAGAGCAGCATATAATGAGCTGCATGAAGTTACTAAGGCTGGATGACCTTTTTCTCCCCAGTGAAAATAAATCCCTCACACTGCAGAAAACTCCCCTTTTTTCCAGAAGTGCATGACAAAATATTACGCTTATGGGGGAAACCATGCATAAAGCCGTATTTATAACCCACGATGTCAGATTATTCAGGCATCATGGGGTATGAACTGCATGGCTATTTAGCTATGCTGAAGGTGGAGGAGGCGCTTGCGAGCTACCTCCCTCCATAAAAGGCAGGTAATTTAGGAGGGCCGGCTTTGATATCCAAACCATGTAAGGCCACTGTGGCGTTGGTGGGCAAGGCCTATGCAGTAGTGGGTCACTGCAGACAATGGCAGTGTTGCAGGCCTACCAAGCAGACCTGCTGAGTGAGCTCAACATACGGTGGCATTCAGCCAGTTCCTTCCCTGTTGTGTCATCCGCATCCGAGTGGAGCCTGGGACAACGCTAGTGCGAGGGAGGTACAGAAGACGAGTACAGCAGACTGCCTCCCCCCACAGACAGCTAGGGGAACCGGGCGGCTGCAGTTGCAGCCTGTTACTAGGCCTGATCTGAGAATGGTCATAAAGACCAAGCAGATAAAGGAGGAGCGAGCCTCAGGGGCCATGGAGAGACGTATCAGGGGACATGAGGTTGTTAGGCCAGGTACTACTATAGGCCCTCTCCTAGCCAAGACTGTCCCAAGTTTTCAGTGTTCTCTGGTTAGCAAGCTGTCAAAGGGCAATGAAAATCTGATGCTTTCCCTCCAATAGAATGTGGAAAAGTTAATGTCACTAAAAGACCATCTGGCAGCATGGAAACTACTGCCAAATGTGTCTCCATGGTTTCTGTCTACCGTAGAAAAGGGTTACCGGGTCCAGTTCAGAGCTCGACCCCCCCGGTCCAGAGGTGTGCTCACCACAATAGTCAGCACAGAGCAGAGCACATTAGTGCAGGAAGTAAGATCCTTCTTGGACAAAGGGGCCATAGAACATGTATCCGTTCCCTGAGGGAGGGAGGTTTTTACAGCCGTTATTTAGTGGTCCGCAAAAAATGAGTGGATTACGCGGCCAATTTAAGATGCGTCATCTGAACTGTACTCTGTGGACATACAGATTCAGTTTTCAGACTGGTTTGTGATGATAGATCTAAAAGGTGCATATTTCCACATAGAAATATTGGCCAGTCACAGGAAGTTCCTGAAGTTTGCGTTTGGAGGCAACACATACCAATATCAGGTTGTTCCCTTTGGGCTAGCTTTATCCCCTTGAATCTTAACAAAGTGCATGGATTTCATTCTGGCTCCATTGTGACTCCAGGGCATCCGTGTACTAAACTAGCTGGATGACTGGTTAATTCTAGCACAATCCAGGGAAGTGGTGGGTCAACACTGAGATGTTGTTTTCGCCCGCATGAAGAGCTTAGGGCTCAGGCTGAACCTCAGAAAAGTATGCTGTCTCCAGTGGAGTGGACAACTTTTCTAGAGGTTATAAGGATTCCACTACGATGAGGGCATTTCTATCCCCAAAATGTGTAGGGTCAATCCTATCAACATTGAGCAAGATAAAGCTGGATCTTGACATCCCCTCCATTCCCTATGAGAGACTATTCGAGCTTAGGGCAGCAGCATACCATCATACCTTTGGGCCTATTGCACAGGAGACCATTTCAGTGGTGGCTGAAACGTTGGGGGCTTCCTGCGAGGACAAAACCTCTGAGAGTAATCAGTGTCACGCAGTGATGCCTACGTGCTCTGAGAATTTGGAAGTGTCCCCGGTTTCTAGCCTCAGGTCACACTCTAGGGATGTCTCCTTTTTGCAAGACGGTAATGACAGACACCTCCCTCACAGGCTGGGGCGTGGTCTTAGACGGCTGTGCAGCTCACGGTCTCTAGAGCAGCACATAAATTGCCTAGAAATCTGAGCCATATTTCTAGCACTGAAATTCTTTCTTCCTCAACTGAGAGGTCACCATGTGTTGACAGACAACACAGCGATGGTCTCATATATTGACCACCAGGGAGGATGATGTTTGCTCCCCCTGTTCAGTCAGGCACAACAAATTTTTCTCTGGGCAGCGGGAAAGTTTTTGTCAGTGAGTGCAATGTACATTCTGGGCAACTGGAATGTGGGGGCAGACATCCAGTTGAGGCAGAGGCGGAGGCTCAGGGATTGGTGGTGGAGTCCGTATGGCGGTGGTTTGGACAAGCGGAAGTGGATGTGTTCGCCTGCAAGGAGACAACACACTGCCCACTGTGGTTCGGCCTCACTCCTCATGCACCATTAGGGCTGGATGCCATGGTGCACATGTGGCCAAGGTCACATCTATATGTTTTTCCCCCGATCGCTCTACTCCCACAAGTTCTAGCGAGAGTTTGCCAAGACTGTCTACGTCTGCAGCTAGTAGCACCTTATTGGCCAGCTCGAATATGGTTCTCAGAGACTATATCCCTGCTAGACAGCACTAATTCGGAGATTCCCATCCGCAAGGATCTACTGTCTCAAGCCGGAGGGCTGATTTATCACCCTCGGCTTGAACTATGGAAACTGTGGGTCTGGCCCCTAAGGGGCACCAGCTCATAGATTCTGGTCTCACAACTGAGGTTGCAGAGACCTTGTAGAATGCTAGAATGCCATCCACAATGAAACTGTATGCGCTCAAGTGGCAACTTTTTGTCTTGGGTGTGAGGAACATCAGCTAGACCCAGTGAACTGTGCAATAGCTACAGTCCTGGGGTTCTTACAAGGATGTTTCTTAGCTGGGATGGCTCCTCCTACAATCAGGGTCTACGTGGCCACCATTTTGGCCAGCCACACCCCTATTGAGGGAGCCTCTTTGGGGCAATGTACTCTAACGTCGAGGTTTATGTGTGGTGTCAGGCGGCTGAGGCAAAGCTGCAGACCATGCATCCCTTTCTGGGACCTTTCTGTGGTCCTGGAAGGTCTGTCAGGTGCTGCATTTGAACCTTTAGTCAACCTTTGAGAAGCTTCTGACTTTAAAGGTAGCTCTTCTGCTGGCCCTGACATCTCTCAAGCGAGTGGGAGCTCTACAAGCTCTTTGTTGCCCCTTCCTGCCTTGACTTCACCCCTGGAATATCCAAGGCCTTCCTGTATCAGGAAGATTATATTCCTAAAGGGCCTACATCAAAGTTCTGACCTTAATCCAGGAGAAATGTTATGGAAGGACCTGAAGCAAGCAGTTCATGTGAGGAAACCCACCAACATCCTAGAGTTGATGCTGTTCTGTACTGAGTAATGGGTTAAAATTCCTCCAAGCCAATGTGCAGGACTGATCAACAGTTACGGGAAATGTTTGCATACTTTTGCCACTCACAGATATGTAATATTGGATCATTTTCCTCAATAAATAAATGTCCAAGTATAATATTTTTGTCTCATTTGTTTAATAGAGTTGTCTTTATCTACTTTTAGGACTTGTGTGAAAATCTGATGATGTTTTAGGTCATATTTATGCAGAAATGTAAAAAAGTCTAAAGGGTTCACAAATTTTCAAGCACCAGTGTATGTGCAAAGTGGTACTTATTGTACAGTCTTAGATTATTGATGATTCTTTGTGCAGTGACAATTTTTGTTAGGGGGTATTGGCTGTGTCTCAAAACTGAGCCAGTTATTGATAAACACTCAGGAGCCTACTGCCCAAACAGGCCTGAGCTGAAGTCTATGCATTGTGTGTGTGTGTGTGTGTGTGTGTGTGTGTGTGTGTGTGTGTGTGTGTGTGTGTGTGTGTCTTTGGCTCCTGCTCTCCTTAGACATTCAATTAGTGAAATGGACCTGATTATTCCCAGAGGAATACTAAAGACTTACTCACTTACTCTGGCTATGTGTGCCAGAATAAGTGAGAAGGGATTTAGTTTTGAAAATGTAGGGAGGAAATCAAATAAGGGTTAATGTTAGTACTGGTGTTTGTATTTTGATTTGGGTCAGTCACATCTGCACCATAAACATTCCTAACACCTCAATTTATTTAGCGAATAGAATGATTGAGCTGTCGTGTGTGTGTGTGTGTGTGTGTGTGTGTGTGTGTGTGTGTGTGTGCGTGTGTGTGTGTGTGTGTGTGTCTGAACATGTATGTAGATGTTTTGGACTTGGTCTAGGGTCAAGGGCCTGCAGGAGACTCCTTCACGGTGTTGCCAAGCTGACGGGAGGAAGAGCAGAATTTCTATGTGATGATGAGAGACTGCAGCCAAAAGTGAGAGATCACAGTTGCCATCTAGTGGACACACACAACAGAAAGAGGGTGTATAAAAATGTTTCTGAAAAAAAAAATGCAGAAAAGATGTCATTTGGACAAATGTTGCCTATTTTTAAACTGTTCATATGGTGTCATGCTAAAAATTATAATTGCTTGAAACCATGTTAAAAATGACATGACAATCAGTGAGTCAATTAAGTAAAACATGTAAATGTAAATCTCTTGCACTTTATTAGTTTATTCAATAGTGAATATGTATTTCTGTCACCTTTTTAACTAAAAAAATATCAACAAAAGTATGAAATATAAACTAAATTAATTGAAAAAAAAGCTAAAGTATGCAAACAAAAAGACAATTAAGGCATAGAAATGGCAAGTTGGGAATTTAATATCTCAGAAATGTCAGATGATTAATTACATATGAAATGTGAAGTGCATTTTGTTAAAGATGATTGCCTTGTTGTAGCTGATAAAGTGTCTGAAGAAAGCTCTGGAACCTGCGCTGACAGATGTGCGCATTGACTGGTACGTGCCAGACAACGTAGAGGCTCTCCTCTCACCTAATGAGATCCCTCCGCTTTATCCAGGGAACCGTTTGATTGGCTACTGCACTCTCTATGATGTCTCTGCTTTCAAAGTTAAGAAGAATGATGTAAGTGTATGTGAGAAAGAGAGAGTAAGAAACGGAACAGTTTAGTTTAGTGGATGTGAGAGATCGTATTTTTGTTTTGTATTGTAACAGTGTGTACCTTTTAACTTTTTGTTTTGTTTAGCATTAGCTCTTGACCCATGCCATCACTTGAGTTTGTAGTAATTCAGTTGTATATCATGTATGTCAGTATGAAAATCCCTTATCTATATCTTAATTGTAGCATATTTATAGAAATAGAATCAAATCCCCTTTCAAATACATATGAGAACATTATGTTAAATTATGCAAATAATTTCCTGTTTACATAAATTAATTTTACCCGCACATAATCATTGGAATATGAATAATTTTTCAACCGAACCCACCCACTTTATTGTAATTATGTACAGTATGTCCTGGGAATTGCCACAGAAGCTTGAAATGAAGAAACTAAAGCAATCCATTGCGTGGGGAAAAAATATATAGATTTTTAAAATTATTCTAGAACAAATTAAACATTACAAAATGAAACATTACTTTTTTCCATTTTTGTTCAAGAAATTGAGTCAAGTGCCAATTATTTAGTATTTTTATTTTCATACTGAAACTGTAAAATGTGTTTTTAAACCTAAATTGACAAAAGCTATGTGTGTATCTGTGTATGTAGATGAGGAATCAGGCCAACAGGCCCTTGCCATATGGTTCATTTGGGTCAGTGTTTGAACTCTCTTCTGGATCATCTGAGCTGCTGCAGCCATTGGTGCCCATGGCTGAGAGAGAGAGAAGAGGAGAACTGGGGCATGAAGAGAACACTGAATACATGCTGAGAGAAAACTCACAAGAAATCTCCTGTAAGTTTTCCTGTGCTCCAGCCACAGAGAACATTGGCAACTCCAGTGACACATACACATGTACCTTCAACTCTGGTAACATACATATTATACACAGACAATTAACATCATTGACTCTGATAATGCACACAGGGTCAGCCCTGAAACATTTGTTGTCCTAGGAAAGGTTCACCACTTGCTGTTCCCTTTCAAAGGGAACACGACGTTGCGTTTAGCATAACAGTATGGGAGCGCCCTTGCAAGTGACCGGTATCTGAAGCTTGTGTAAAATCATGCCTCTATTTATAGGCCTGCCATGATCAGGTGACGTGGCAATTAATCGCGTCGCTTGATATAAATATGGCACCTGTGAACCGCACTGTCAGCCTTATTATCTTCAGTGAGACTGCATGTCGGTTGTTTGTGTAAAGAAACAAAAGATGCTTCATTTCCTCTCTATCTTTTCTCAAAATCTTTTCTATCCCTTTAAAAAAAGAAGAAGAAAAAAGGAATGAGCGCGAGAGAAAAATATGAGTGAGACAATTCAGGAAGTGTGTTACGGCTTGCTCCCATTTCATCACAGGGAGTAGTGCACACTTTCTGTGTCTAGGGTTGAGTATGCGTTGGCAGCCTCGAGGGGCTGCGCATTGTAACGCCTACATCAGGCATTTCCGTTTGTGACTCGCTCTCTTCTCGGAAGCTGAAGCGAGTTGGGTTTCAGAGCCTTGCGGATCTGGGCCGGCCACTACCAAGGCAGCTAGCCGTCTCAGGTCCGGCGGATCTCTTATGGATCCGGAAGAGGAGCCAGTGATGAGCGCTGCTCTATCTCTTGCTCTGTCTTCTGGGTCTGGCTCTCCGCTGGATTTTGGAGCTCGCATCGCGACTCCTCATTTCGCTATGGAAAGCCAAAAGGGGGAAAAAAAGAGAGAAAAAAACACACACATACAAATAAAAGTAATAATTCCTCTCTGACTCCGAGGAGCCAGAATGGTGTACTTAAAACTGAGAGCAGCATATACAGTGAGGGAAAAAAGTATTTGATCCCCTGCTGATTTTGTACGTTTGCCCACTGACAAAGAAATGATCAGTCTATAATTTTAATGGTAGATTTATTTGAACAGTGAGAGACAGAATAACAACAAAAAAATCCAGAAAAACGCATGTCAAAAATGTTATAAATTGATTTGCATTTTAATGAGGGAAATAAGTATTTGACCCCTCTGCAAAACATGACTTAGTACTTGGTTTAAAAACCCTTGTTGGCAATCACAGAGGTCAGACGTTTCTTGTAGTTGGCCACCAGGTTTGCACACATCTCAGGAGGGATTTTGTCCCACTCCTCTTTGCAGATCTTCTCAAAGTCATTAAGGTTTCGAGGCTGACGTTTGGCAACTCGAACCTTCAGCTCCCTCCACAGATTTTCTATGGGATTAAGGTCTGGAGACTGCCTAGGTCACTCCAGGACCTTAATGTGCTTCTTCTTGAGCCACTCCTTTGTTGCCTTGGCCGTGTGTTTTGGGTCATTGTCATGCTGGAATACCCATCCACGACCCATTTTCAATGCCCTGTCTGAGGGAAGGAGGTTTTCACCCAAGATTTGACGGTACATGGCCCCGTCCATCGTTCCTTTGATGCGGTGAAGTTGTCCTGTCCCCTTAGCAGAAAAAAAACCCCAAAGCATAATGTTTCCACCTTCATGTTTGACGGTGGGGATGGTGTTCTTGGGGTCATAGGCAGCATTCCTCCTCCTCCAAACACGGCGAGTTGAGTTGATGCCAAAGAACTCCATTTTGGTCTCATCTGACCTCAACACTTTCACCCAGTTGTCCTCTGAATCATTCAGATGTTCATTGGCAAACGTCAGACGGGCATGTATATGTGCTTTCTTGAGCAGCGGACCTTGCGCGCGCTGCAGGATTTCAGTCCTTCACGGCATAGTGTGTTACCAATTGTTTTCTTGGTGACTATGGTCCCAGCTGCCTTGAGATCATTGACAAGATCCTCCCGTGTAGTTCTGGGCTGATTCCTCACTGTTCTCATGATCATTGCAACTCCACGAGGTGAGATCTTGCATGGAGCCCCAGGCCGAGGGAGATTGACAGTTCTTTTGTGCTTCTTCCATTTGCGAATAATCGCACCAACTTTTGTCCCCTTCTCACCAAGCTGCTTGGCAATGGACTTGTAGCCCATTCCAGACTTGTGTAGGTCTACAGTCTTGTCCCTGACATCCTTGGAGAGCTCTTTGGTCTTGGCCATGGTGGAGAGTTTGGAATCTGATTGATTGATTGCTTCTGTGGACAGGTGTCTTTTATACAGGTAACAAACTGATATTAGGAGCACTCCCTTTAAGAGTGTGCTCCTAATCTCAGCTCGTTACCTGTATAAAAGACACCTGGGAGCCAGAAATCTTTCTGATTGAGAGGGGGTCAAATACTTATTTCCCTCATTAAAATGCAAATTAATTTATAAAATTTTTGACATGCGTTTTTCTGGATTTTTTTGTTGTTATTCTGTCTCTCACTGTTCAAATACAACTACCATTAAAATTATAGACTGATCATTTCTTTGTCAGTGGGCAAACGTACAAAATCAGCAGGGGATCAAATACTTTTTTCCCTCACTGTAAAGAGCTGCTTGAAGTAATTACTAAGGCTGGATGAGCTTGTTTCTCCCCAGTGAAAGTAAATCCCTCACACTGCAGAAAACTCCCCTTTCTTCCAGAAGTGCATGACAAAATATCAGGCTTCTCGGGGAAAACAATGCATAAGCCATATTTATAAACCCACGATGTTGGATTATTCGGCCATTGTGGGGAACGAACGGCATGGCTATTTAGCTATGCTGAAGGTGGAGGAGACCTAGGTGAAGGTGGAGCAAGCTACCTCTCTCCATCGATGGCAGGTAATTTAGGGGGGCCGGCTTTGCCATCCAAGCCACCGTGTAAGGCCACCGTGGCATTGGTGGGCAAGGCCTATGTAGTAGTAGTCTTGCTTGTGGGTCACTGCAGACAATGACAGTGTTGCAGGCCTACCAAGCAGACCTGCTGAGTGAGCTCGACATATGGCAGCATTCAGCCAGTTCCTTCCCTGTTGTGTCAAGTTCACCTGGGCATCCACGAGTGGAGCCTGGGCCAGCACTAGTGCGAGGGAGACACAGAAGGTGAGTATGGCAGCCTGCCAACCCCCCCAGACAGCCAGGGAAACCAGGCAGCCACAGTCGCGGCCTGCTACTAGGCCTGATCTGAGAATGGTCATAAAGACCAAGCAGACAAAGAAGAGTGGTCCTGAGGGGCCGTGGAGGGATGTATCAGGGGACATGAGGTTGTTAGGGCAGTTAGCCCCCAGTGCTACTGTAGGGCTGTCCCAAGTTTTCAGTGTTCTCTGGTCAACGAGCTGTCACAGGGCATCGAAAATTTAATGCTATCCCTCTAATAGAATGTGGAATAGTTAATATCACTAAAAGGCCATCTGGCAGCATGGAAACTACTGCCAAATGTGTCTCCATGGGTTCTGTCTACCGTAGAAAAGGGTTACCGGGTCCAGTTTAGAGCTCGACCCCCCTGGTTCAGAGGTGTGCTCACCACAATAGTCAGCACACACCAGAGCCTGATGTTAGCGCAGGAAGTAAGATCCCTCTTGGACAAAGGGGCCATAGAACATGTACCCCGTTCCCTGAGGGAGGGAGGTTTTTACAGCCGTTATTTCCTGGTCTGCAAAAAATATAGGAGTTTGCGGCCAATTTTAGATCTGCATCATCTGAACTGTACTCTTCGGACATACAGGTTCAAGATGCTGACGCCCAAACTTATCGTTCCACAGATTTAGTGTGAGGACTGGTTTGTGACGATAGATCTAAAAGGTGCATATTTCCACATAGAAATATTGCTAGCTTTATCCCCTCGCACCTTCACAAAGTGCATGGATATCATTCTGGCTCCATTATGACATTGTGAGTGCAATGTACATTCTGGGCAACTGGAATGTGTGGGCAGACATCCTGTTGAGGGGCTGAGGCCCAGGGATTGGTGGCTCCATCCACAAGTGGTGGAGTCCATATGGTGGAGGTTTGGCCAAGCGGGACTGCATGTGTTCGCCTCCGAGGAGACAACACACGGTGGTTCACCCTCACTCCTCCCACACATGTAGGGCGGGATGCCATGGTGCACATGTGGCTGAGGTCACATCTGTACGCTTTTCCCACAATCGCTCTGCTCCCACAAGTTTTAGCGAGAGTTTGCCAAGACAGTCTATATCTGCTGCTAGTAGCACCTTATTGGCCAACTCGAATATGGTTCTCAGAGATAATATCCCTGCTAGATGGCAGTCCTTGGGAGATTCCCATCTGCAGGGATCCACTGTAGACCCAGTGAACTGCGCAATAGCTAATAGCTAATAACTGCACATTTTGGCCAGCCACGCTCCTGTTGATGGAGCCTCTGTGGGGCAACATCCTCTAACTTCAAGGTTTATGCATGGTGTCAGTCGGCTGAGGCCCATCTGCAGGCCGCGCATACCTTCCTGGGACCTTTCTGTGGTCTTGGAAGGTCTGTCAGGGGCCCCATTTGAGCCCTTAGAGTCAGCCTCTGAGAAGCTTCTGACTCTAAAGGTAGCTCTTCTGCTGGCCCTGACATCTCTCAAGCAAGTAGGAGATCTCTCTGTTGCCCCTTCCTGCCTTGACTTTGCCCCTGGATTAGCCAAGGCCTTCCTGTATCCCAGGCCGGATTATATTCTTAAGGTGCCTCCATCGGCTCTCCACCCTGTGGTGTTGCAGGATTTCTGCTTTCCTCCATTCCTTACACCGGAACAAAAGAGGATGCACCAAATGTGTCCAGTAAGGGCTCTCTGTACTTACGTCCACCGATCTGGCCAGTGGCGTAAGTCAGAGCAGCTGCTGGTCTGCTTTAGCAGCGACAGTAGAGGTGATGCTGGTCAAAGCAGCGCATCTCTAATTGGATAGTGGAAGCAATCTCTATTGCTTATGAGGCGTGCGGTTTTGCTATGCCTCTGGGCATAAGGGCTCATTCCACTAGGGCGGTTGCCTCCTTGAAGGCTTTGTCCAAAGAGGTATCCTTACAGGATGTGTGTGCTGTTGCAGGGTGGTCTATGCCACACACATTCATTCGTTATTACAGCCTGGATATTCATTCCACCCCAGGCTCGAGTATCTTGCAGTGACCCTCGGGCTTGGGTCTTTTTGAACAGGCCGTACCCTCGGTATGACAGAGTGGGTATTCTCATTCCCATACTGTTATGCTAAATGCAACGTCGATTTCCCTTTGAAAGTGAACATCTGGGTTACGCATGTAACCCTGTCCCCTGAGAAGGGAACAAGACGTTGCGTAGCTTCGTCATACCAGGGCAGGCCTGTGAATTGCGTCTTCACTTCAGATAATAGAGGCTGACTGTGTGGTTCACAGGTGCCATATTTGTTTCACGTGACCCGCTAAAGTGCCACGTCACCTGATCATGGCAGGCCTTTAAATAGACGCATGATTTTACAGAAGTTTCAGATACTGGTCGCGCGCGCAAGGGCGCAAGGGCGCTCCCATACTGTTATGCTAAACACTTCTTCTCATTGAACAGGGTTACATGCATAACCCAGACATTTTTGCAGTGTACTTAAATGATTTAAATCTAGCACCAGTAATATTCAGTATGTATTTTCACATAAGCCACATATGAATAGTCTCATTCTCACAAAAAGTAAGTATTATTCTAGTTTATAGGCTAATAGGCTTTTATAAGATTTTTCTTAATTCACTCATTGACTGTAGTGACAGTCATTCATCTTCAGTGACCGCTTCGTCCTTGTCAGGGTTGCTGTGCATCCGGAGTCTGTCCCATTAACACTGGACATGAATACACTTTAGATGGGATACCAGTCCATAAAATATGAAATATGCCAAAATGCCAGCATGACATGCAGCGATATTTTCCACAGAACATGCCCAAAAATAGAACATGCTTAAAACATAGGATGGTCGTCACTTTGTGCTAACTAAGCAGCAGGGATGGGAGTGTTACTTTAAAAATGTATTCCATTACAGTTACAAATTACTTAATAAAAAATGTAATCAGTAACGTAATCACAATGTAATCTGATTATTTTTGGATTACTTCAAGATCACATGTACATAAAGTCAAGAGAAAAAACAATATGATTTTTATTTAGAGCTTAAAAACATGTTCAGTGCTTGGATACGTTTTAAGAAAATTAAATAATTTGTTGCTTGTGCAAGTCTGTCACATGATCCTGGTAATGAAGGTTAGACTGGATGCAAGTGCAGTTAAAGACTTTTATCAGAGAGAGGCAGGTTGACAAATCCAAATCAGTAATTAAAAGTGTGGTCCAAAAAGGCAGAAGGTCAGGCTGTCGGCAAATGGGCATAAACTAGGTCAGGTGAAACACAAACGAAAAACTAGATGCAATATCAAAAACCATGAAATGAAACGGTACAAAAGCTTTGTATGGTGAGAACACGCAATACTACGCAAAACAATTCTGTTCAAGCAGTCTCTTTATACAGTGGTTGAGAGTGCGTGTGAGATTGGATGCAGGTGTGCGTGATTAGTGGCCATGTTTGTAGTCTGCAGTGCATGATGGGAAATGTGGTCACTGGTTTTACTAGTTTGCTTTCACCCCACAAGGAAGCACCATAATACACTCCCTCCCCTGGCGGTCCTGGTCCTCTGGGCAAAATGTCTTCATAGCTCCTCAGGTTACAATGCAGGCATTGTCCGACAAGTAGCAGGTTCCTCGAGGAGCAGACATGAGGCTGGGGCTGGTTCACTGGTTCATTAGGCAAGACCCTGGCTTTGGAAGTTGTGTTGTCAGCTTTAGACAGGTGCTTGACTTGGTGGGCCATCTTGTCTGCCTTTCTTGAGTGTGGAGCAATGTCCTCAGTGGAGCAGGAAGGCAGCGTGTTGTCGTCAGAGTAGCGTCGTCCTCAGCGGAGCAGGAAGGTGGAGCATCGTCCTCCAGAGACTCTGCAGGCTGAACTTGGTTGGCCAGGTCAGCAGACTCGAGTGTGATCAGATCTTGGTTGGCTGTGATTTCGGTTTCAGGCGTGAGCAGAACCTGGTTGGTCATGTCAATAGCCTCATTGATCTCAGACTGGAACTTGTCGTGGGAGGTCACATCATTGACCTTTATTTGGAACTCGGTGAGGGAGGTTGCTTCTTTGACCACGGACAGGAACTTGGCTTGAGAGGTCGCCTCTTCGACCTCGGACAGGAACTTGGCTTGAGAAGTAGTCTCTTCGACCTTGGACAGGAACTTGGCTTGCGAGGTCATCTAGTTGACCTCTAGCAGGATCTTGACTTTATGCTGGAGCTCTGGAGATGAGACAACCTCGTGGGTCTCAGGCTGGAACTCTGGGGATGATACCGCCTTGTGGGTCTCATGTTGAAGCTCATCATGGCTACCCAATAACTATCGCTGGTTATATAGATATTGTATGACCCAACAACAGGCACAAAAATTTCAGTGGGAAGTGTCTGTAACTCCATAAAGTATACGATAAAGGGATGACATTTATAAAAAAAAAAAACTTGTCCGTACAACCCTTCATTGTATACCTTATTTTCTTGAGTTTTAGAAAAAACATCACGTCCTTTAGCCACTGGGAGATACATGGGTATTTATCAGACTTCCAATGCAACAGTAGGGAACGTCTTGCTATAAGGAATGTGAAAGCAATAACATCCTTTTGTATTGAGCTCAATGGAACTGAGTCATCAGGAATCCCGAATACAGCAATCAATGGGCAAGGTTTTAAATCTACCCTGAGAATAATGGACATGATGGTAAAAAAAAACAAGACCAAAAACCATGGAGATCAGGGCAGAAGAAAAACATATGAGCAAGATGGCAGCGAGAGCCATGGCATTTATCACACTAGTCCTCTACGTCCGGATACATCACAGAAAGTCTCGACTTGGACAGATGGACTCTGTTTAAAACTTTGAACTGTATAAGTCCAAGATGAGCACAAGAAGTGGTAGACTGTAATCTCCCTATAGCATGTTCCCAACACTCCTCACTTATCTGTACTCCTAACTCCGTTTCTCACGCATTCCTAATTTTGTTACTCGACTCACTACCTAGTGCCAGAATTAAATCATAAATCCTAGAAATCATTCCTCTCTGATGTGGATTGTTTGAAAACAAGCTTTCCCAAGCCTCTTCAGGAGGCGCAGAGGGGAAATCAGGAAAACATCTAGAAACGAAATTCCGAATTTGAAAATACAGAGAAAAATGCATCACAGGGAGGTCATAAGTGGATGCCAGATTGGAAAAGCTATCAAACACACCATCGGCATACAAATTTCTAACTTGTTTAATACCCTTGTCATACCATACTGAAAATGTGGAGTCCAAACACAATGGAGGAAATAGATGGTTGTTGACCCAAACAGGATGCACCTACAAATTTAAAGCGCTGTCTAAATTGATACCAAGTCATAAGTGTGTTGAGGACAACTAGATTATAAGTATATAGGGAGAGTTTTGTAGGTAAAGAGGAGTAAAGCAAAGCAGGTAAAGAGGATTCCCTACAAGAAAATAGTTCCAATTTAGACCAAGAAGATCCAGGAGATTTAACCCAGTAGCAAAGTTTATGAATGTGCGCAGCCCAGTAATAGAATTGAAAATTGGGTGATGCAAGTCCTCCACTAAGTCTACATTTCTGCAATAAAGATTTACTAAGCCTTGGTGGCTTCCCTCCCCAAATAAATGTACTAATTTTCTTATCCAATGAATCGAAGAATGATTTTGGAAGAGAAAGAGGCACTTGCTGGGACAAGAAGAGAAACTTCGGTAATATATTCATTTTGACGACATTGATCCTGCCAATTAGAGAAAGGGGTAAGTTACCCCAACTCTGAATGTTAGATTTAACCTTTGAGATAAGGGGAGTGAAGTTAGCTGATAAAAGATTAGATAAAGAACGTGTCACGATGATACCTAGGTATTTAAAACCTGACTGACTAAATCGAAATGGTAAATCTGACTGTTGAAGAGAAAATGCTGCAGAATTGACTGGAAAACAGTCGCTTTTATCTATATAAAATTTTTCATCAGAGACAACACAGAAGGACTCCAGAACACCCAAGACAACTGGCATAGATGCAATAGGATCGGTTACATACAATAACAAATCATCAGCATATAGCGACAATTTGTATTCTACACCGTATCAAACTATTCCTTTAAACAAGGGAGAAGATTTTAGTGCAATAGACAGCGACTCGATAGCGATAGCAAAAAGCAGAGGGGATAAAGGACAACCTTGACGACACCCTCGCCCGAGAGCAAAATAATCCAAATAAATATCGTTTGTCTGAACCCTGGCATTAGGGGATGAGTAAAGGAGGCTAATCCAAGAAATAAACTTATCCCCAAATTCGAACTTCCTCAAGACTGCAAACAAATACCCCCATTCAACCCTATCAAATGCTTTTTCAGCATCTAATGAAATCACAATCTCAGGGAGCACAGACGAATGCTTTGAATAAATTATATTAAAGAGTGTATGTGTATTAAAAAACAATTAACGTCCCTTTATAAAACCGTTCCGCTCTTCAGATATAATATAAGGGAGTACATTCTCTAAACGAGATGCCATTACTTTCGCCAACACCTTTACATCTGCATTAAGCAGAGACAGCGGTCTATAAGAACCGCAGGAGGATGGATCCTTACCCTCCTTAAGAAGCAGAGCTATCGTGGCTTGTGTCAATGTTGGAGGCAAAGACCCACATTCCAAAGATTCGTTGAACATAGCCAAAAGCAATGGAGCTAGTTTTCCAATAAACGTTTTAAAAAATTCAATTGGAAACCCATCCGGGCCAGGAGCTTTGTTAGATTGCATAGTTTTAACTCAAATTAAAATTTCTTCAAGAGAGAGTGGGGAGTCCAGTTGCACAGCAGTATTCGAATCAATAACAAGGTTACAAAGATTTTGAAGAAATGCATTCACTTTAGTATTGTCTGTTGGAAATTCAGACTTATACAGCGAAGAGTAAAACGATTTAAAAGTAGCATTAATTTCCATGGGATCTGTAGTGACAATATTATAAGTGTTTTTACACTAGGTATGAGACGGGAAGAGGCCTGTCGCCGTAGCTGATGTGCCAGTAAACGACTCGGCTTATTGCCATGTTCATAATATGAACCACGAGTATGTAACAATAAGCGTTCCGCCTCTTTAGTCCAAATAAGATTAAATTCTGCCTGCAAGTCAAGACGCTGTTTAAGAAGTTCTGGAGAGGGGTTCAATGCACATCTTTGATCGAGGTTACTGATCACAGATGTAAGTTCATTAACCCTAGCAGTGCGTTTTTTATTACAGAGAGCAGAATAAGAAATAATCTGCCCTCTGATATAGGATTTAAGTGTCTCCCATAACAATGAATAAGAGGTGGAGTCATTCTGATTGAAGAAAAGAAAGACATCAATAGAAGTAGAAATGAACTCACAGAATTCACTGTCTGCTAAAAGAAGAGCATTAAATCTCCAAGGCGGTGGGCTGCGTTTATAAATAGAAAGATGAATATCTAATTATAGAGGCGCATGGTCAGAAATTACAATAACCAAATAGTCAAAAGAAACTACACAAGAATCAAGAGTGCTGTCTATAAAAAAATAATCAATCCTCGAATAGGAATGATGCACCTGGGAGAAGAAAGAAAACTTTTTAAGAAAGGGGTTACGGGATCTCCAGGGATCAACGAGACCATTCTGACACATAAAATCGGAAAATGTTTTAGACATTGCAGATTGATTCAGAGTACGGGGATTAGACTGATCTAAGTTTGGGTCAGTTACACAGTTTAAATCTCCACCGAAAATCATCAGGTGAGTATTTAAGAAAGGGAGATTGCTCAACAATCTATTAGCAAATTCCACATCATCAAAGTTTGGAGTGTATACATTTACCAACAACACCTGACTTTGCATTAGAGTACCAGCAACTATAATATATCTACCATTTGCATCAGCGATAACGGTAGTGGACGAAAACTGTAACCTTTTGTCAATTAAAACAGCGACCTCCTCTTGCTTTTGAATTAAAGTTCGAGTGGAAGACTTGACTCACCCAAGGGCAGTGTAACCTTTGATGATCTTTAATACTTAGGTGCATCTCCTGTAAAAATACTATATTGGAGTTTAAATGTTTCAAATGTGTAAAAACCTTAGATCTCTTGACAGGATTACCCATACCTCTGACGTTCCAACTAATAAATCTTAAAGGCGTGCCTGTCCCAGCTTTGCTGGAATCCGTATTACTACTAACCATTTAAATAAAGTAAGAGGAATATAAATAGCCAATTAGAGCCGAAGTGGGACAACAACCCCCCCCCCCCCCCCCCCCCCCAACACACACCCAAAGTCTCCATAAAACAAGGGAGACAGCAGTGTTTCCCACCAAGAGTTGTCCACAATGTGAAAACAACTCAAAGAGTAAGCTGAACTAACAAACAAAATTACCTAAACAAAAAAATTCCAGCAAGAGAAAAGTCCCCTACTGACTTCAAATCTGATAAATAGTCTGCGCACATTAACAAATATAATGTTCTTACCTTTTAAAGACTTGTAACAAAAAAATATAACAGTGTAGCACGTACAGTTGACAGTGGAAATACAGTGGAAATAACACTAATACAATTAAATAAACTGAAACTCTAACCCAGTCAGAGCAACAAAACAGAGAAACACATTAATACAGAAGTATATTTAAGAGGAGTGAGTCCACAAAATCTAGATGAAGTAATGCAATGACAGTATCTTCAATAAGAATCCAAATTCTGTAGAGCTGGAAGACCAAGTGCAAAAAAATAATAAAAGAAAAGTAAAGAAATTCTCCACTATATAGGTGATGCAGTTCACCCCGATATCAAGAGTTTAACATAGTCTCCTGCTTCCTCTGCTGAAATAAAGTCCTTCTGGACACCGTTATATGTAATGCAAAGCCGAGCTGGGTGAAGTATTCCATAGCGAGCGCCCTCAATACCACAGAGTTGACGCCGAACCTCATTAAATGCGGCCTGGGCCCGGGCTGTCTTGGCTGTGTAGTCAGGGAAAACGGAGATGGTCAAATCCCCCACCTTAATCCGCTGGATCTCTCTCGCACGGCGTAAAATGTCAACACAGTCACTGTAATAGTGGAATCTGCACACAATAGCTTGTGGTCGTTCACCAGGCTTGGGCTTCGGCTGAAGGGTCCGGTGGGACCGGTCCAAAACCGGCTCCTTCTCCAGACCAAATGCCTCTTTTAACAAGGCCGCTACAGCAGCAGTTGTAGATGTGTCAGGGCCCTCTGGAACTCCCACTATCCTAACATTATTGCGCCGTGACCTCGACTCCAAATCCCCACATTTATTCTGTAATTGAGTCACGGTCGCAGTGAGAGACTCGATAGTATTCTTCATATGAGCTATGTCATCGGTGCAACCGGAGAGCGCATGCTCCATTTCCACAACAGTAGCTTTCAGTGTTGATATGGTAGCCTCGGTAGCGACTTTATCACTAGCCTGCTGTGTTTTCACAGCCTGCAGGTCAAGCTGGATAGTAGACAGTGCATCCCTGAGAATCTCCTGGAACTCCTTTTTAAAAATATCGGCAATCTCCTTCCTCAGTGAAGCCAACAACTCAAGCTTGAGTGTGGCGAAGTCATGGTCACCGCTCGACGATGTGGATGCGGATTCAGAGGGAGAAGGGGGCTCGCTCGCGGCGCGCACCCTAGCCCTCAGTTGTGTCTGAATGCTACCACGGGTTTTCGTGTTCTTTCCAGAGAGCCACAAAGTTAAAAGTGCAAACAAGGAAAAGAAGTAGAATAAGTCAAAATATATTATATGACCAAAAAGTGCTAGTTAATTACAATTTTAATCGAAATCAGCAGGAGACTCCAAGTACGCTTCTTACTCCATCGAACTCCGAATTCAACCAAATAATACTGTTTAATGTAAATAAGAGGCCTTCACTTCCCATATACAGTAGGGCCTGTTCATACATGGTATTATCTTCCATCGAAGTGATCTGATCACACATGGACAGCCAGAATGTGTAGCCATTTTCACCTGGCATTTTGGATTCTGCAAGTGAAACTTATAAATGAAGAAGAGATAGCAAAATAAAACACAATAATAATAATCCATCCATCCATCTTCTACCACTTACTCCTTTTCAGGGTCATGGGGAACCTGGAGTCTATCCCAGGGAGCATCGGGCACAAGGCAGGGTACACCCTGGACAGGGTGCCAATCCATCGCAGGGCACAATCACATACACACTCACACACCCATTCATACACTATGGACACTTTAGACACGCCAATCAGCCTACCATGCATGCCTTTGGTCTGGGGGAGGAAACCAGAGTACCCGGAGGAAACCCCCACAGCACGGGGAGAACATGCAAACTCCGCACACACGTGGCCCCGATGGGACTCAAACCCCAGACCCTGGAGGTGTGAGGCGAACGTGCTAACCACTAAGACACCGTGCGCCCTATGATATTAATATTATATTGTAATATAATATAATAGATCATATTTGTCAAGTTTTAATTGTATGTTTAGGATGAGAGCTGATTTTATTTAGTTCACACTGGCAATCCCTGGATAAAGCTACTCAAATTTAAATTAAAGACTACAGTACTTGATTCAATACAACTTATTTTTGGAACAACACAATAAAAAGTATTTTCCCCCATGTGTGCTGTTTGTTCCTTTGTACACAGAATCTTTTATCACTTAGGAGTGAAATAACCATACACAGCAATCTAAGACTTCTAGTAATGACCTTGTGTTACGGGGATGGCCCAGTACAATTATGGAAACTGTACCGAGCCGGGATGGGAAAAAGGGAAAATAAAAAAGACAAATGTGGATCTGGGGCAAAAAGGGAGCACCTGCTGAGTGATACTTGACCTCGTCTAATGTTGTCACCAGCAGGGCATGAACCAAGGAGCTCAAGTGCCCCCCCATACTGGTCATACTGGTCACTGGAAGTTCAACATGGCACCTCATGGCAAAGAATACTCTGAGGATCTGAAAAAAAGAATTGTTGCTCTACATAAAGATGGCCTAGGCTATAAGAAGATTGCCAAGACCCTGACACTGAGCTGCAGCATGGTGGCCAAGACCGTACAGCAGTTTAACAGGACAAGTTCCACTCAGAACAGGCCTCTCCATGGTCGACCAAAGAAGTTGAGTGCACATGCTCAGCGTCATGTCCAGAGGTTGTCTTTGGGAAATAGACATATGAGTGCTGCCAGCATTGCTGCAGAGGTTGAAGGAGTGGGTGGTCAGCCTGTCAGTGCTCAGACCATACGCCGCACACTGCATGAAATTGGTCTTCATGGCTGTCGTCCCAGAAGGAAGCCTCTTCTAAAGATGATGCACAAGAAAGCCCGCAAACAGTTTGCTGAAGACAAGCAGACTAAGGACATGGATTACTGGAGCCATGTCCTGTGGTCTGATGAGACCAAGATAAACTTATTTGGTTCAGATGGTGTCAAGCGTGTGTGGCGGCAACCAGGTGAGGAATACAAAGACAAGTGTGTCTTGCCTACTGTCAAGCATGGTGGTGGGAGTGTCATGGTCTGGGGCTACATGAGTGCTGCCGGCACTGGGGAGCTACAGTTCATTGAGGGAACCATGAATGCCAACATGTACTGTGACATACTGAAGCAGAACATGATCCCCTCCCTTCAGAGACTGGGCCGCAGGGCAGTATTCCAGCATGATAACAACCCCAAACACACCTCCAAGACGACCACTGCCTTGCTAAAGAAGCTGAGGGAGAAGGTGATGGACTAAACCCTATTGAGCATTTGTGGGGCATCCTCAAATGGAAGGTGGAAGAGCACAAGGTCTCTAACATCCACCAGCTCCGTGATGTCGTCATGGCGGAGTGGAAGAGGACTCTAGTGGCAACCTGTGAAGCTCTGATGAACTCCATGCCCAAGAGGGTTAAGGCAGTGCTGGAAAGTAATGGTGGCCAGAAAAAATATTGACACTTTGGGCCCAATTTGGACATTTTCACTTAGGGGTGTACTCACTTTTGTTGCCAGCGGTTTAGACATTAATGGCTGTGTGTTGAGTTATTTTGAGGGGACAGCAAATTTACACTGTTACACAAGCTGTACACTCACTACTTTGCATTGTAGCAAAGTGTCATTTCTTCAATGTTGTCACATGAAAAGATGTAATCAAATATTTACAAAAATGTGAGGGGCGTACTCACTTTTGTGAGATACTGTATATATGTACTTAATTGCTATAAAAATGTTGAGGAGCCTAACACTGGTCCTGAACCACAATAGAGCTTCAAACTCTCAAAATACACCAAATAATAACTCACAGAGATACTCTGCGACATGCCATATATGTTATGTCCGCATGGCAACTAACAAAACCCTGGGGTTTAAATAGTAGCGTGCACAGGTGCCAAGTGTCTCCGCTGATTACCTGCATGGGGTTGAGGCACTATAAAGGACTATGCAGGCATTACACTTTATTTCAAAGTACATGATGTCAAGAAGTACAGAGTCCACACTATGCATATACATACATATACCAACAATTTTGATAAACATGGAAATAGAATACCTACTTTTGAAAGTATGTCTGGTTGCCAGGTTACTAACCACATTGCAGCAAAGCCAATGCAGCATCTAGGTCAGGGGTGTCATACATCTGACCCACAGGATGATTTGAAGAATAATACAAAATAATAATAAATAAATACATTATTTTTGCTACAATATTTATTTTTCTTTTAAAGCGGAACTCATTGCACATTTATTTGGGTTGTTATTACAACATGGTACACCTAACACACGTGCATTATAAAGCAGCGCCAAAATCTGAAGCACATTATTGATGATAGCCATTTGGAACAGATGCTTGTGTAGCAAGCTGCTTGTGATCTTGAATATGTCCAAAAAAAGAAAAACTGGGTGGAGCATCTGGCCAGTACGGGGTCCAGTGCTCTCAATAATGTAAATCAGTTTGCGGAACTATTCTTGAAGGAGTTTGGGCATCCAGTGCAGAGCAACAACCTGGATCATCTTTTGAGGGGAGTCACTGTGAGGAACAAGCCTGACCTGCCATTCCACACCAATTATGATTGGATTGACAGGGCAGCCTCCACAGCTCAGCTTCAGGCCCCGGCCGACAGGGCAGTGGTGGAGGTGACGACGACCTGCAAGACTGAGGCCTGCAGTCAAGAGGCCCAGCTACAGTGTCCCACATGCAGGAAACTTGGGATCCATGGATCAAATTTCTGCTCTCGGGGATATTTCAAGATCAGCTCGTGTACTCACAAACGGCTCCACAAGAGAGCACCTGCTGAGCTCCAGCTGGAGGTCAACGTGGCGACCTCGGTTCCAGAGCTCCAGCTCGAGACCTACGAGGTGGTCTCACCTGCCGAGCTCCAGCCGGAGGTCAACATAGTGACGACCTCTCAAGCCCAGTTCCTGTCCGAGGTCGAAGAGGCGACCTCTCAAGCCAAGTTCCTGTTCGAGGTCGAAGAGATGGCCAACCCAAGCTCTGCTCAAGCCAAGTTCCTGTCTGAGGTCGAAGAGACGATCTCTCAAGCCAAGTTCCTGTCCGAGGTCGAAGAGGCAGCCTGTCAAGCCAAGTTCCTGTCTGAGGTCGAATAGACGACCTATCAAGCCCAGTTCCTCTCCGAGGTCGAAGAGGTGACCTCTCAAGCCAAGTCCCTGTCTGAGGTCGAAGAGACGACCAACCCAAGCCAAGTTCCTGTCCGAGGTCGACGAGGTGACCTACCATGTCACGTTCCAGTCTGAAACCGACATCATGACCTACCAAGTTATGCTCATGCCAGAGTCTGTTGACACGACCACCCAAGTGCCCCTCATGCCTGAAACTGACACCACGACCAACCAGGTCCTGCTCACGCCTGAAGCCAACATCATGAACAACCAAGTTCTGATCACACCCGAGTCTGCTGACATGGACAACCAAGTTCTGCTCACTCCCGAGTCTGCTGACAAGGACAACCGAGTTCTGCTCATGCCCAAGTCTGCTGACAAGGACAACCAAGTTCTCCTCATGCCGGAGACTGATGACATGATCAACCGAGTTCTCCTCATGCCTGAGACTGATGACACAGCCAACCAAGGTCAGCCTGCAAATTTGATGGAGAACGAAGCTCAGACTCTCTGCATGACTGAGAACACCACTCAGCATCCCTATACAGCTGAGGATGCCACTCAGCCACCCTGTTCTACTGAGGAAGTTTCTCCACCTCCCGGTGCAGCCAAGAGCTCCGTTTTGCTTCCCTACTCTACCGTGGATGCCAGTACGCCAAGGTTCTATGAGGATGTCGCTCTGCCTTCCTGCTCCGCTGAGGACATCGCTCTGCCTTCCTGCTCCACTGAGGACATCTCTCTCTGCCTTCCTGCTCCACTGAGGATGTCGCTCTGCCTTCCTGCTTCACTGAGGTCGTCGCTTTGCCTTCCAGCTCCTCTTAGGACGCCGCTCAGTCTCCTGGTTCAGACATTTTGCCCAAAGGGCCAAGACCACCAGGGGAGAGGAGTGTTTTCTCTCCCGGAGCGCCCTTGGTTGGGGGTTCTGTCACAATTTCCCCTTGAGTCAGCGCTGCAGTATTGCAGAGAACGCACACTTTTTGATCTTCAATGACAGTGACTTTGTTTACGATCGACACGTGCTTTTGTTATGGTTATGTTCTGTCTCCATCCCTGTTTAGTCATTGGTTGTTTTCCGAATGTGTGTCATCAGTGTTTTCAGCTGTCCATGTTAAACCATGATTACGTTTGTCATTTAAACCTTTCGTGTCTCTGTGCACTTTGCATAGTATTGAGTTTATCTCATTACAAAGCGATTGTTCTTTGTTTCTCATGTCATTTCATATTCACTGGCCTCGTTTCTCGTTTCTCGAGTCTGCTTGTAGCCTCGCCCTATTTATGTCTGTTTGCTGATCACCTGACCTTTTGCATGCTTTTGGACCACGCTTTGGATTACAGATTTGGATTTGTCTGCCCATATCTCCGTTAATAAAAACTCTTATCTGCATTTGCATCCGTTCCTCAACTCCATTATGTAAGAACGTGACACTATGATATGAATGCGGATAAATATGGTAAGTACACTGGACAGCTTAGGACGGAAAAAGTAAATGAGCTAGCATCAGCTTTTAAAAAACAGCAATCACTGTTTACCAAAGGAGCAGGCACTGATACAGCCGTAAAGGCTCGCTATTTGATTGCCAATGAAATCACTGTGGCATCAAAGCTGTTTTCAGAGGGAGAATTTATTAAGAAGTGTATGGTAAAGTCAGTAGTGCTTGTGTGTCCTGAGAAGAGACAGGCTTTTGCCAACATTAGCTTTTCAAGAAATACTGTGGCTGAGAGAATTGGGCAATTTGCAAGAGATTTGAACCATCAACTGAAAGTCATTCATTGCTTTCTTCATTGATGAGAGATGCACATGACATCAAATTTCCTAGTTTTCTTGTAAATTATATTGTATTGTATGGTTAATAATAATGTAATTGTCTGCACACTAACGTTTAACAAAATGTAATTCGACCCACACAAGGAGATATTTTTTCTGATCCGGGTCTCATTCCAATATGATTTTAACACCCCTGATCTAGGTATTTATATCTATGGAGAACGCCACAGTTCAGTGTGATTTCTAAGCAGTTTCTCAATGATTATATATATTTTTTGTTTTTTGTTTTTTTTTTAGGGCAATGATGCAGTAGATTAGGTGATCCTTTGTTGCTGTCAGGGATACACTGAGACACTTGCGTTCACACTACAAATGTTATGTGGTCATATGGTCATATATTCTGTGGTCACTGCTTGCACATGTACACGTAAATATCTACATTCATGAAATTACAGTTAATTTTACTCCAGTAATTCACTCTCTTAGAGGCCAAAACCATCAAATCATCAAATCTAGAAACACAAAAACACCCAGAACATTGACATTAACATAAAATTAATTCCAAAGAGGCACCACCAACCCAAATAACACACAGATCAATGCCACCCACACCAGTACCGCTTCATTTGTTTCCAGGTTGCTTCATTACAGATTGTCAGAGTCTTAAAAAGGAAGCATGTCTTTAAAATACACTATTCTTTCTATTAGTGAATTCCTAGTTAACCTAGTGACTTTTTTTGTTTGATTACAAGCCACTGATGACAACGCTGCAAGTGATGCACGCTGGCGGATGGAGCAGACATCATACGTGCAGGAACAGTACACACTAACGAGGTGCTCTCTGGGCAGTGAGAGGGGTGTGTTTCCCTCCTACTCTCCTCCAGCTGAGTGCCTCTCTCTAGGCATGGATGCTGCATCACTTCCTCACAGCCTGGAGAGAGTGCAGCCTCAACACAGCCATAGTCTCACACGCTGGGACACATCATGGAAAGAAAACATCACCTCGTCAATGGAGGAAGAGTCTGAGAAGGTGAGAAAAAAAGTGGAAGAAAGTGAAAGGATGTGGCATATGGGCCATTGTCAGGAATGGGTGCCCTTTGTGCCTGACCATTTTAAGAAAAAATATTTTAAATGTTTTGATTTTGCCAGGTCAACCAACAGCTCAGACTCCAGTTCCCAACATCCATAACATCCTACAAACATGGCCGCTACAGACTAAACTTCCCATAACACACACACACTGCTTCGCTCACTTCGAGTCACCAGACTTCTGATTGTGCACACCTGATACATATTACACTTACACTCACATGCACACTTTAAAAAGAGATTTTCAGTCACCAAAACTTTGCGAAGAATATGCTCAGTTGCCTGTGTAGTTGTCTGTGTAGTTACCATATCTGATATTGTGTCTGCTCTTTCTAGTTTTGACCCTTACCCTGTTTCTGTTTTCGTGCATTTTGCCTTACCTCTAATATCCTGTTTGTGAATCGTCTGGCTGTTCCCATTACTGTTTTGGATTATTTTGCTGGAACTTTAAAATAAACTGCCTTACCTGCATTTGAATCTGTCTCCAATCCCCGTACATGATGGAATACTTCACCTTTAATGGATGCAGTTAAGGATCTGGATCTGGATCAAGCCATTATAGTTCACGGGCAGTTAATGTGCAACCAGCTCGCAGCTCACAGAGCTCGACACAAAGGTGAACCTCTACTCCCAAACCATTGCTTCAACCCAACTGCCCACCATATAAAGCATACCCATTTATAAGACAGTTCCTCCAATGCCAGAGAAATTCTTAGGTGATACCTCTCAATGTAAAGGTTTCTTGTTGCAGTGTTCTTTATATTTTGGAGCAGCTCACACCCGACTCTCTCATTATCATGGACATTAGTGTTGACCATCTGCTCCATAACCGACCTCCACCCCACTTGGAGTATGGTTCTCAGAGTGCCAACATTCCCACAGAGAACATGCAACTTGGGTGTGTGTGGTTCAGCGAAGCAAAGACAGAGAAATGGTGATGGGAACATCACTGTTTTTACTGTGGCCAACTGGACATCTCATTGGGGAGTGCCCCCTTTGCTCCAATACCACCTCAGTCATGAGTGGTAATGCTCATATCTGGTGAGTCCCTTCCAGTCCCTATCATGCCAAGCTTTTACCTTGCCGGGTTGTGATAAATTACTCAGGTCCACTCTTTGTATTAATAACAATGATTGATTTGGGAGTGTCCGGGAACTTCAATGATCAGGAGACAGTAAATCATCTCAAACTCCCTATTCAACCCTTGTCACACCCCATTAAGATTCAGGCCATTGATGAAGGACCCATTGGGGAAGGTACCATCACTCGCAGCACATGGCCCCTTCCCCTGAGGGTCAGAGCCCTTCATCATGAACTGAACACTTTGCTGGTCACATCTTCCACAAAACATCCAGTGATCCTAGGCCTCCCATGGATGGAGCGTCACAATCCTCAAATCTCCTGGTCCAAAAGGCAACTCACTTGCTGGACTTCCTACTGTCAGAACCACTGTCTCAACTTCCCAGAGCTTACCATCACCTCCATGTCTATAGAAAGCCCCAAAAGTCACAGCTCATCCACCCTTCCCCCAGAAACTGGCAGCTGAGTGAGGTCTTCAGCAAAACCAGGGCCAGTGGGCTACCACCACATTGGCCCTATGACTGTGCCATTGAGCTACTTCCTGGAACCAACCCCCCCCCCCAACTGAATCTACCCATTATCAATAGCTGAACAGAGGGCTATGGAGGAGTATATTCAGGAGGCGCACCAGCAGAGGTATATCAGGCCTTTCACATCCCCTGCATTAGCTAGGTTTTACCCTGTCGACAAAAGAGGAGGAGGGCTCAGACCCTGTATTGACTATCAAGGATTCAACCAATGTTCTGTGAAATGTTGCCCTTAGTTTCAGCCACACTTGAACAGCTCTGCTCCACGCAGTTTTTTTTTGTTACTAATCTGGATCTCCGAAGTGTATATAATTTGGTGTGTATTCGTGAGGGGGACGAATGGAAAACCACCTTTAGCAGCACCTCTGGCCACTATGAGTATCATCATGCCATATGGGCTCTCTACTGCCTTGGAATTCCAGTGTCTGATAAATGATGTCCTGAGAGGTATAGATGATTACACATTTCCCCAGCATATCATTGACATATACTCCCCATACACTGAGATATATTATCCATGTCTGCCAGGTCCTCCAGTGCCTCCTACAAAATCAACTATACAGGAAGGGGGAGAATTGCGAGTTGCACCAATGCACCATATCATTTTTGGGTTACATCCTTGGCCCCAGTGGAGTGTCCATGGACCAGTCGAAGCCCGCTACTGTAGTGGACTGGCCTATGCCTCGAACGATCAAAGATCTACAGTGCTTTCTGGGCTTTTCCAACTTTTATTGATGCCTCATTCAGGGCTTCAGACCATTGCTCACCCCCTAATGTCGCTGTTACATGGAGGCCCCAAACAGCTGGTGTGGAATCCTGCAGCAGTACAGGCTCTGACCCAGCTTAAGACTGCTTTCACCTCTGCCCAATTTCTCAAGCAACCAGACCCATCCAAACCCTTTAGGTTGGAGGTAGATGCCTCTGAGGCAGGGGTAGGGACAATTCTCTCGGAATGGTTCAGGGATAAGCCCAAGTTCCACCGTGTTGCTTTTTTTTCCCAAAAAATGTCCTCAGCAGAATGGAATTACATTGTTGGAAAGTGAGAACAGGTGGCCGTTAAGCTGGCATTAGAAGAATGGCGGTACTGGCTGGAGGGGCCCAGACACCCATTTATCATCTACACCAACCATAAAAATCTTGAACATCACTTTGTCAAGGATCCGAATCCACGGCAAGCATGCTGGTCCCTGTTTTTTGCACATTTTTCATTTCACCCTGTCATATCATCCAGGCTTAAGGAATACCAAAGTTGATGAGTTGTCCCAAATCCATGTTGCAGAACATGAAGATCATGATCATGAAGAGCTCATTCCCCCCTGAGTTGTGGGCTCGATTGAGTGGGAGCTGGATTGGGTTATTGACAGTATACGTAGAGAGCAATTCCCTCTGTTATTCCCCCTGAAAAAGCTTTTTGTCCTAATTCCCCTGAGAACCAGACTCATCACCTGGGCTCATACTGCGGTTGCTACCAGCCACCCAGGAACCAAGTGCACATATCATTTGTTGCGGGACAAGTATTGGTGGCCGCATATGTTGGCAGACGTTCATCGAGTCATATCCTCATGTTCTACCTGTGCCCGAACCAAAATGCCTCGAACTCTACTGGCCAGTAAACTCATGCCATTGCTGATGCCTCAACAACCCTGGTCCCACCTTGTGATAGACTTCCTGATTGACCTGCCAGACTCCCAAGATAACACTAAGATCATGGTGAACATTGAACAAGTCCCTAATGCCTAATCCCATTCCCAAGTCTTCCCTCACCTTTCACTACTGCAGAGCTCCTTTACAGTCATGTGTTTCGTAACTTTGGGATCCCCAAGGACATTGTGAGTGACTGGGGACCACAATTTACTTCCCGTGTTTGGGACAGATTTATGGAACTCAGTCCCAGATACGTCAGTCCCTTCAGGATTTGCAGACAATTAAATGACGTAACATATAAGCTTGAACTTCCATGCCACTGTCACATAGCCCATCTTATCTGAAACCAGTTGTACCAGGCCCTTTGGCCATTGATTTACCACCTGACAACCCAACGCTTGCTCTCGACATAAAGGGCCAGCCAGCCTACCTGGTCAAATCCATCTTGAACTTCCGTCACAGGAGTAGCCGGCTGGAGCACCTCATAGTGTGGGAGTGGTACGGGCCAGAGGGACAGTGCCGGGGAGAGGGAGGCCCAGAGGGAGGCCTAGGAGGAGTAGCACTCCTTGTGTGTTGCCGATTTGTTCGATGCAGGGGAAACGGGGGAACCAGGGTTGGATTAACCCACTCTCTCGAATACTTAGATAAAAAGTCCTTTAATTCTCTTGACAGAAACAAATGATGAATGAAAACTTGTTGAACTTAAACCTTACTATCGAATTTAACGTAAAAGTACTTGTTATGTGTTGGCGTGCAGGAGTGTGATCAAAAAAGGTGTGCTTCCCAGCTCTCCATTTCCGTCCGCCTGTTTCAGAAGGTTAACCCACGTCATATACACCTCCCACACCACACGTGACCCATGACCCAGGAGCAAACACACCACCAAACCTCACAAAACACAACACAATCTCCAAACAAACAGATCAAAACAACCCCAAATTCCAACTCCACAATAAAATGGCAAAATGGCTGTAACACCTTGATTCAGCCCTTTTGTGCGTGTGTGTGGGGGGGAGGGCATTACCAAGCCTGATATTGTGGCTGCTCTTTCTGGTTTTGACCCGGCCCTGTTTCTGTTTGCATACATTTTGCTTTACCTTTGATATCCCGTTTGGTCAATCGCTTGACGGCAAACAACAGAGCATGGCTGCATCCAAAACCGCATACTTACCTGCTATATAGTAAGCAAACACGTATTGCAGCTACTATATAGTAGGTAAGTATGTGGATTCGGACGTAGCCCACGGCTCCAAGCAGTCGTCTATTTGCATGTATATTATACCAAATAATTAACTGCACTTGAAGCTTTTGGAAAATTAAAAATGCAATACCCAAAACTGTATATGGTACCCTAATGAAGATGAACTGTATGTTGATACGTGAAATTCTAGAGGGAATATCAGACGGCATGGCATGGTAATGTAATGACGTGTGCCGTTAATCTATCTATGTTCTATAACATGTAAAGTGGAAACATGAAATTAAATTCTGTAAATACCTTTTTCACAATATTGTCTTATTCAGAATAAGGTCAATAATTAGATTATTGCTGTCCATGTAAACAGTGTAAGGATCCGGCTAGATCCTCACGGGTTGCTCAGGAAAGTTAATATAACTCAGCCGGACATAAAGTGAAAGTGCTGTTCTCCGTTTATTTCATTGCAGGATACCATAGGCTTATGCATGGTTACAGGCCAGTCATTAGAGAGGATTAACCGAGTGAAACATCCCAAAAATGGTACCTTACATGAGACTGCGTGTCCACACACAATGTCAAGGTCACAGAGAGAGAGAGCGGAGCGGTGACCACGCCCCCTGACCCCACATGACATCACCATAGCCGATCATTACAGTAGTCTCTGATTACTCCACATTAACTACACACATTTATATTCATCACGATCTTATATTTCATATTAATCTCAGAGTAATCCCAAAAATCCACCATGTAACATGGCTAAATGCATTTTAACAGGGTTGAAAATTATAACAGTGCTGAAAGAACAGTGTGTTTCGGTGAATCATTAATTAATTGAACATTTTGTCAGCTAATTAATTTAATTAATTAATTTAGCTAATTTAGATGCTAACGATAATAATAATATCACAAACATAGAACATTTATTCATTTAGTTTGGCTCACAAATTCTTGTAGATTTTTACATGCTCAGATCTCACAGGCTTTGGGGAGGAATAAGTTCCAGCATATCATCAATGGGATACCAAAGCACATCCTCACGATCTGGCCAGAAGAACCTGTTTGGCCCAACAGTGTGCATGCATTTCACTTGCACACGGGTTTCATCTGTGGCAAAGATGTTTCCAGGATGCAAATCAGCATCATATTGTATCACACACCGTCCTCCACACACTTCTGGGTATCATGGATACCTTTGGGTGGATTCCTTGTATGAAATCCAGTATAGAATTTAGATGTGCCCAAATAGCTGGTGGACTCTTATGTTGAAGGGGATATGCTGGTGAATCATACAGGCTGTTTGCTCCCTCCAATATAAAGGACAAAAATATGCTGGTGGGATGATCCAAAGTGTAAGGACTGAATCTCAGATCCATACTTGCACATGAAATTTTCAGAAAAATTTATGTGTCACAGAACGGGACTGGAGCGGATGCAGTTGCAGATCAAAAGTCTTTATTGTACACGTAACTCAACAAAACACAGGAAACGCGGTCTTCACAGGAAAACGAGAAACTGGAATCATAGCATGAAACGAGAACAGGACATGAAACCAAGACCGCTTAGCATGCTAATGCATTCACTATCGTAATCAAACATAAACGGAAAACACATGATATGACCGCCTCAAGCTGTAGCTCTAAGGTCGCCATGTTGACCTCAGGCGGGAGCTCCACAGCTGAGGCCTCTCCGTAGGCCTCACGCTGCAGCTCTGAGGTCGCCATGCTGACCTCAGGCGGGAGCTCCACAGCTGAGGCCTCCCCATAGGCCTCAGGCTGGACCTCTGCTGTCATCGTTGCCCCCCCAAAAAAAGTTCTAGGCCAGCCTTCGGTTCTGGGCTGGGCAGTGTGGTGCAATTCCCCTGCAGTGGGAGGCTCCAGGAGTTCGGGTCGCTTTGCTGGCTGCATGGCGTTGTATAATTCCCCTGAAGTGGGAAGCTCCAGGAGTTTGGATAGCTTTGCTGTCTGCATGGCGTAGTATAATTCCTCTGCAGTGGGAAGCTCCAGGAGTTCGAGTAGCTTTGCTGGCTGCATGGCGTAGTATAATTCCCCTGCCATGGGAGGCTCCAGGAGTGCGGGTAACTTTGTTGCCCGCGCAGCGCGGCATAGCTCTCCGACAGCGGGGGCATGGGAAATTGCACTGGTGGTGACATTGCGCATGGGCCGGCTTGCTGCAGCAGCCCCCGTTGTGCTAGCCAGCAATCGATCTGAGCCAGTGTTTCGTCGATGCGCCTACTCCTTTCCCAGAACGCTCGGCCCAACTTGGTGCTCATGTTGATCTGCTGCTTCCGCGTTCGAGGCGCAGTATTCTGTGACGGAACAGGACTGGAGCTGATGCAGGTGCAGATCAAAGTCTTTATTGTACACGTAACTCAACAAAACACAGGAAACGCGGTCTTCACAGGAAAACGAGAAACTGGAATCATAGCATGAAACGAGAACAGGACATGAAACCAAGACCGCTTAGCATGCTAATGCATTCACTATCGTAATCAAACATAAACGGAAAACACATGATATGTTTGGTACAAACTATACAAACGATAATACTGTGCGAAGTGCGCAGTAACCAAGGGGTTTAATTCAATTCAATTCAATTCAATTTTTATTTGTATAGCACTTTTTACAATAGACATTGTCTCAAAGCAGCTTTACAGAAATATCAACATGGTATACAGATATTAAAGGTGAATTTATCCCATCTGAGCAAGCCACTGAGTGGCGACGGTGGCAAGGAAAAATTCCCTAAGATGTTTTAAGAGGAAGAAACCTTGAGAGAAACCTTGTGTCTGTGAGGCACCAATGCTACCCGCTGTGTCATTGTGCTGCCCATGATAAATTATTATTATTATTATTATTATTATTATTATTATTATTATTATTATGGTTAGGTTGTCTATGGCAGCCCATAGTACCGTCTGGTAAAAAGTTTGTCACAATGATTGGGGACGGTCTAAGGAACATTATGACTAATGCTTTAGTGCCACCATTGGCAAAAAATCCAATATGGGAGAATATTTTTCATTGCAGGTATGAAATCAGAGATGTATTGATTGTTTTGTTCATCTTGACCCACGGGTTCCAGTGATACAAGGCACTTGAGTCTCTGTCCAATGGTTCAACAGTTATGGCTATTTTTGTAAATATATTTAGTTTTGATCACGGTACCACCACCATGTGGCCAATCAGGACGAAACGTTGCGCCGGTGTAGACTGGGGGAGTACTACCATCCCTCAAAGCTTGATCTCTCTAGGCTTTACGGTTTAGTCTGCACGATCAGTTTTAGAGCATAATAATAATAATAATAATAATAATAATAATAATAATAATAATAATAATAATAATAATATAGCTGCAAGCAGCAATTATTTGGGTTCAAGCACTTTAAGGGTACGCGTAAAAAGATATTACTTGATATTTTGCAATCCTAAAAGCACCTAATTCAGAGAAAAAGCAAGACAATTTTAAGAAATATCAGCCTTCATTAACTTGTCTAAAAGCTGCTGAACATTGATTGGCCAATGACAGCCATGTTTTTCAAGATTCACAACTGTCCTCATAGACTCTAATGGGACCTTAGACAAAGATTTCAAGTTGATTGGACCAATGGTTCCATATTTAGTGCCAATTTCAGGGTTTGTCTTGTTAGAGCACCACGAACTGGTCACACTCAGTAATTTGTTTTACACATGTCCTCCAGATTGAGCCCTTACATAAGTGTTCCATTTATGGTGAAAATATCTCGTTCCATTCAAGAGTTATAGCCATTTAAATAAAAGTGACCATGCCCACTTTTTGATGTGCCCTCGTGAGGCTAAATGAAAAGTTCACTTTTTTTTAAATTATTGATCTAAGGAGTGAAGCCAATTGTCCTGCACTGGTTTTATTTTGGTTGAATGAAAAACCTAGGACTAGTTCAAAAAAAGTTGTTTTTTTTTAATTAATCACAACTATTTAATGAACAGTTTGACTGACTCCAATGGCTCATCAGGCAAAGCTATTCAGAATGAGGAGCTCCATCAAAGCATATGAATTACTTGTGTTTGTGTGAAAAACTGGTATATAAAACAATTTATATGCATGACAAACTTGATAGCATTTCCAAGTCAACATGATCAATGGTTCCATTGTTAGAGCCAATTTCAGGTTTTTCCTGTTATAGTGCCACCAACTGGTCATACTCAATAATTCTTTGCACGTGTCCTCAGATTAGGCCCATACATAAGTGTCCCTCTCAATTTTGGTGAAAATTTCTCATTCCATTCGAGTTATACCCATTTAAGTAAATGTGACCACGCCCACTTCCAAAATTTGGACATGCCATCATGAAGTTAAATCAAAAGTAAAAATTTTTTTGGTGATAATTATTGATAATGGGACTCCAAAGAATTGTTCTGCACTGGTTTGGTTCCAATCGGATGAACCAATGGCAGAAATGAAATCCAAGAAATACATTTTGTTTCTCTTTAGCCAATAATTCCAATGATATAAGACACTTCAGTCTGTGACAAAAGGTTCAAAAGTTATGGTCATTTATGTAAAAAATTATGTTTTGATCACTGTAGTGCCACCATCTGGCCAATCAGGGCGAGACATTGTAGACTGGGGGAGTGCTACCAACCCTCACAGTTTCAAGTCTCTAGGCCTTATGGTTTGATCTCCACAGTCAGTTGTAATATAAATCCTTATAAAAACAATAGGGTGTCTGCTTTGCGCTTGAACCCCTAATAAAAATCCCTTCAATAACAATAGGGTTTCAATGCTTTGCACTTGAACCTCTACTAATAAAAATCCTTACAAAACCAATAGCGTTCCAGAACTTTGCATGTGACCCCAAATAATAATAATAATAATAAGAAGAAGAAGAAGAAGAAGAAGAAGTAGAAGAAGAAGAAGAAGACATTTTTTTACAGCAATTCCGGGGGAAAGCCTGACAGAGGCAAAGTTAGAATATAAGTAAGTGTTGTTTTAGAATGGTCATGATTTTATGACAGCATTCAGAAGTTATAAGCTCAAATGTGCTTTTTTCATATCTTGTGAACACTAGGTGGTGCTGTTTCGAAACTGAGCAGTTACCCTCAAGTCATGATGGCTATGACATATATAAAGTTTGGTCCAAATATGCTAAAGCTTTATGGCGATATAGCCTAAAGTCCATTTTGGCATGCTCGCCATCAAATTTGTTTGTTATTCGAGAACAGTTTGACTAATCAACTAGCATTCCATAATTTTTTGTCAGCATGGTCTGCAGATGATGTGTTTTG